>NW_027659986.1:0-30467 GCF_963082525.1 Nesoenas mayeri
TGGGGAGGTTGGGGGGGATTAGAGTTGGGGGGAGACATGAGGTTGAGGGGCTGTGGAGTTGGGGGGGGAACCTGAGGAGGTTTGGGGGGACATGGGGAGATTGGGGGGGATTAGAGTTGGGGGGGACATGAGGAGGTTGGGGGGGCACCCACGTTATGGGGGTTCAGTGAGGGGTTTGGGGCTGGGGGGACATGGGGAGGTTGGGGGGCACCCGCGTTATTAGGGGTTTGGGGCTGGTTTAGAGCTGGGGGGGACATGGGGAGGTTGGGGGGGTGTGGAGTTGGGGGGGGAGCATGGGGAGGTTGGGGGGGCACCCGCCGTATTGGGGTTCGGTGAGGGGTTTGAGGTTGGGGGGGGCACCCACGTTATGGGGGTTCAGTCAGGGGTTTGGGGCTGGGGGGGACATGGAGAGGTTGGGGGGGACATGAGGAGGTTGGGGGGGCACCCGCGTTATGGGGGTTCAGTCAAGGGTTTGGGGCTGGAGGGAGACGTGAGGAGGTTGGGGGGGCACCCACCGTATTGGGGTTCGGTGAGGGGTTTGAGGTTGGGGGGGCACCCGCCGTATTGGGGTTCGGTGAGGGGGTTGGGGGTGGGGGGGGACGGGAGGAGGTTGGGGGGGCACCTGCATTATGGGGGTTTAGTCAGGGGTTTGAGGGTGGGGGGGGACATGAGGAGTTTGGGGGGGGACATAGGGAGGTTGGGGGGGCACCCGCCGTATTGGGGTTCAGTGAGAGGGTTGGGGGTGAACGTGGGGAGGTTGGGGGGTGTGGAGTTGGGAGGGGACATGGGGAGGTTGGGGGGGACATGGGGAGGTTGGGGGGGCGCCCACGTTATGGGGGTTCAGTGAAGGGTTTGGGGCTGGGGGGGATGTGAGGAGGATGAGGGGGACATGAGGAGATTGGGGGGATTAGAGTTGGGGGGGGAGGCATGAGGAGGTTGGGGGACACCTGCCGTATTGGGGTTCAATCAGGGCTTTGGGGCTGGGGGGGACGGGAGGAGGTTGAGGGGGTGTGGAGTTGGGGGGGCACATGGGGAGGTTGGGGGGGACATGGGGAGGTTGGGGGGGCACCCACGTTATGGGGGTTCAGTCAGGGGTTTGGGGCTGGGGGGGACATGGGGAGGTTGGGGGGGACATGAGGAGGTTGGGGGGGCACCCGCGTTATGGGGGTTCAGTCAGGGGTTTGGGGCTGGGGGGGACGTGAGGAGATTGGGGGGGATTAGAGTTGGGGGGGACATGGGGAGGTTGGGGGGGATTAGAGTTGGGGGGGACATGGGGAGGTTGGGGGGGATTAGAGTTGGGGGGGGACATGAGGTTGAGGGGCTGTGGAGTTGGGGGGGGAACCTGAGGAGGTTTGGGGGGACATGGGGAGATTGGGGGGGATTAGAGTTGGGGGGGGGACGTGAGGAGGTTGGGGGGGCACCCACGTTATGGGGGTTCAGTGAGGGGTTTGGGGCTGGGGGGACATGGGGAGGTTGGGGGGCACCCGCGTTATTAGGGGTTTGGGGCTGTTTAGAGCTGGGGGGGACATGGGGAGGTTGGGGGGACACCCGCCGTATTGGGGTTCGGTGAGGGGTTTGAGGTTGGGGGGGCACCCGCGATATGGGGGTTGAGTCAGGGGTTTGGGGCTGGGGGGGGCTGAGGAGGTTGGGGGGGCACCCGCGTTATTAGGGGTTTGGGGCTGGTTTAGAGCTGGGGAGGACATGAGGAGATTGGGGGGGGACATGGGGAAGTTGGGGGGGGCACCCATGTTATTGGGGTTCAGTCAGGGATTTGGGGCTGGGGGGACGTGAAGAGGTTGGGGGGGACATGGGGAGGTTGAGGGGGGATTAGAGTTGGGGGGGGCATGAGGAGGTTGGGGGGGCACCCGCCGTATTGGGGTTCGGTGAGGGGTTTGGGGGCTGGGGGGGACATGGGGAGGTTGGGGGGGCACCTGCGTTATTGGGGTTCAGTCAGGGGTTTGAGGCTGGGGGGGGACATGGGGAGGTTGGGGGGCTGTAGAGTTGGGGGGGGACGTGAGGAGATTGGGGGGGACATGGGGAGGTTGGGGGGGCACCGACATTATTGGGGTTCAGTGAGGGATTTAGAGCTTGGGGGGGGACGTGAGGAGGTTGAGAGGGCACCCACGTTATTGGGGTTCAGTGAGGGGTTTGGGGCTGGTTTACAGTTGGGGGGGGGACATGGGGAGATTGGGGGGGCACCCACATTATTGGGCAGTTTGGGCTGGTTTGTGGGTATTGGGGGGCAGTTCCAGCTGTTTTTGGGGTGTTGGGGCAGTTGAGCTGCTGGGGGGGCTCTTGTGGGACTGGAGCAATATTGGGTGGGGGGGCCCTTGAGGTCATATGGGGTGAAACGGGGGGGGGAGTTATTTTGGGGGGGGGGGCTGTACTGGGCACATTTTGGGGGTGCGGGGAGGTTGTTATTTGGGGGGGGGGGTCACCTTGTAATTATCACCCTGAGGAGCCATTTGGGGAGGGGGACACACCCCCCAACCCCCCCCCCCTCCACCCCCCCCCCCCATCAGGTAGGAGTTTATTGTTGGGGGGGGGTGCACACACAGCCCCCCAAAACTTCCCACCATCTCCCTCCAATTTTCGGGCTATAAAACCCCCATTTCCACGCTGGGGGTGTCCGGAGCCACTGTCCCCCCCCCTTACCCCCCCCACCCCCATTTCCCCTCCCCTCCCCCCCCCAATTTAAGTTCATCCTCCCCCCCCCCGCCAGTACCACCAATTTATTCCTATTGTGATTTATGGTGTTTTTCTTTCTTTTCATTTTTTCCCCCTTTTTCTTTTTTTCTCCCCCATTTCACCCCCCCCTTTTTTATTTTTTTCCCCCTATTTATTTATCCCCCCCCCCCATCATTTTATTTATTTACCTCTCCCCTCACCCCCCCCCGTGCCCCCCCCCCCCCCCCCCCATCCAGTTATCGTCATCACCCTAAGCCCCGCTCCCGCTCCGTCCCAGCGAGCAGGTACCTCCACATCCCGCCGCTTGGGCCCCCCCCCCACTTCTAACGCTCCCCCCGCCACTCGCTGACCCCCCCCTTTGTCCCCCCCCCTCTAAATTTGACACCCCCCCCAGCACACCCCCCCCCCGTGCCTCAGTTTCCCCACTCAATGGAGCAGCTTTTACCCCAGCGGCTTCTCCGCCCCCCCCCACCCAACTCACCCTGTTTGTGTCGTTCCCCCCCCCCAGAATGTCACCTGAATGTCCCCTGTCCCCCCCCCCCACCTTGGCTGTCGCATGGCGTGTGGCCCCCGGCCCGGCCCCGCATGCGGCCGCGGCGCGGCATGGGGGGGTGAAATGGGGTGAAATGGGGCAGGAATGGTGCAAATGGGGCTGGGGGGGGGTGGGGGGGGGTGAGGAATGGGGCAGGAATGGGTCAAGTGGGGAGGGGGGAGAATAGGGTAGGAATGGTCCAAATGGGGCTGGGGGGGGAGTGGGGAATAGGGCAGGAATGATCCATATGGGTCTGTGGGTGGGGGGGGGAATGGGGTAGGAATGGTCCAAATGGGGCTGAGGGGGAAATGGGGCAGGAATGGTCCAAATGGGGAGGGGGGAGAATAGAGTAGGAATGGTCCAAATGGGGCTGGGGGTGGGGGGGGGGGGGAATGGGGCAGGAATGGTCCGAATGGGGCAGGAATGGTCCAAGTGGGGCGGGGGGGGGAGTGGGGAATGGGGCAGGAATGGTTCAAATGGGGCAGGAATGGTCCAAGTGGGGCTGGGGGGGGAGTGGGGAATGGGGCAGGAATGGTTCAAATAGGGCAGGAATGGTCCAAGTGGGGCTGGGGGGGAGTATAGGGTAGGAATGGTCCAAATGGGGCTGGGGGGGGGAATGGGGCAAGAATGGTCCAAATGGGGCTGCGGGTGGGGGGGGAATGGAGTAGGAATGGTCCAAATGGGGCTGCAGGTGGGGGGGGGAATGGGGCAGGAATGGTTCAAATAGGGCAGGAATGGTCCAAATGGGGCTGGGGGGAGGGGTGGGGGTGGGAATGGAGTAGGAATGGTCCAAATGGGGCAGGAATGATCCAAATGGGGCTGTGGGTGGGGGGGGAATGGGACAGGAATGGTCCAAATGGGCTGGGGGGGGAATAGGGCAGGAATGGTCCAAATGTGGCTGTGGGGGGAAATGGGGCAGGAATGATCCAAATGGGGCTGGGGGGGGGTTGATGGGTCTCTGTTCCCCCCTCCCTTTTTTTTTGGGGGGGGGGGGGTCTGATGGGTCCCCTCCATTTTGGGGGTCTGATGTGTCCCCCCTGTTTTGGGCTCTGACTTGTATATGTGTCCCCCATTTTGGGGGGAGGGGGGGCTGATGTGTCTCTCCCCCCATTTTGGGGCTCTGCCATGTATTCCCCCCTATTTTTGGGGGTCTGTGTCCCCTCCATTTCAGGGACTCTGCCACGCGTCTCTCCCCATTTTGTGGGGGATTGATGGGTCTCCCTGAGCCCCCCATTTTTGGGGCTGTGCCACGTGTGCCCCCCATTTTAGGAGGGTCTGTGTGTCCCCCCCATTTCTGTGCTCTGACATGTGTCCTCCCCATTTTAGGGGGGTCTGAGGGGTCTCTCTGTCCCCCCCTGTTTTGGGGTATCTGACACGTGTCTCCCCCCCATTTTGGGTGTCAGTGTCCCCCCCATTTCAGGGTATCTGACATGTGTCAGGTCCCCCCCATTTTGGGGTGTCCCCCCAATTTCAGGGTGTCTCTCCCCCCCATTTCTGGATGTCTCTCCCCCGTTTTGGGGTGTCAGATCCACCCCATTTCAGGGTGTCTGTCCCCCCCCAATTTCAGGGTGTCTGTCCCCCCCCATTTCAGGGTGTCTGTCCCCCCATTTTGGGGTGTCTGTCCCCCCATTTCAGGGTGTCTGTCCCCCCCCAATTTTGGGGTGTCAGATCCACCCCATTTCAGGGTGTCTGTCCCCCCCCATTTTGGGGTGTCTGTCCCCCCATTTCAGGATGTCTGTCCCCCCCAATTTTGGGGTATTTGTCCCCCCATTTCAGAGTGTCTGTCCCCCCCATTTCAGGGTGTCTGTCCCCCCCAATTTTGGGGTTTCTCTTGCCTGTCTTGGGGTGTCTGTCCCCCCATTTCAAGGTGTCTGTCCCCCCCATTTCAGAGTGTCTATCCCCCCCCAATTTCAGGGTGTCTGTCCCCCCAATTTCGAGGTGTGTGTCCCCATTTCGGGGTGTGTGTCCCCCCAATTTTGGGGTGTCTGTCCCCCCATTTTCGGGGTGCGTGACGCGTGTGTCTCCCCCAGCTCTGCAGCTGCCGCTGGTGAGCGAGGGGGGGGGTCGGGCCGCGCTCCCCGAGGCCGCCCAGCACCCGCCCCCCCCCTCGCGGCCCCGCCACATGCTGGGGCTGCCCCCCCCGCCCTTCCTGCTGCCGCGCAGCGTCGAGAGGTGAGACCCCATTGGCCGGGACGCCCGGGGCCGCTCACCCATTGGCTGGGGGGTTGGCGTGCCCTGATTGGCTAGATGTGGGGGGGGCGATCGCATGCACTGGTTGGCTGGCAACCCAAGGGATCGTGTGCACTGATTGGCCAGAGGTCCAGGGGATCACGTGCACTGATTGGCCAGAGGTCCAGGGGATCGTGTGCACTGATTGGCCAAAGGTCTAAGGGATCACGTGCGCTGATTGGCCAGAGGTCCAAGGAATCCAGTCTGCTGATTGGCCAGAGGTCCAGGGGATCGTGCGCACTGATTGGCCAGAGGTCCAAGGGATCACGTGCACTGATTGGCCAGAGGTCCAGGGGATCATGTGCGCTGATTGGCTAGAGGTCCAAGGAATCGCATCTGCCGATTGGCCAGAGGTCAAAGGGATTGTGTACACTGATTGGCCAGAGGTCCAAGGGATCACATGCACTGATTGGCTGGAGGTCCAGGAGATCGTGTGCACTGATTGACCAAAGGTCCAAGGGATCACATGCACTGATTGGCCAGAGGTCCAGGGGATCATGTGTTCTGATTGGGCAAAGGCCCAGAGGAATCGTGTGCACTAATTGGCTGGCAGCCCAGGGGATCACGTGCAGTGATTGGCCATAGGTCATGGGGATCACGTGTGCTGATTGGCCAGCCGCCCAGGGAATGCTATGTGCTGATTGGCCAAGTGGAGATTTGTTGTGTGCTGATTGGCCAGAGGTCCAGGGGGGTTGTGCGCACTGATTGGCCAGAGGTGCACGGAATCACCTGCACTGATTGGCCATTGGCTTAGGAAATCTCCTGCACTGATTGGCCAGCGGCCTGGGGTATCATGTGCACTGATTGGCCGGGCAGGAGATTAATTGTGTGCTGATTGGCCAGATGTGCAGGAGCCCATGGGTGCCGATTGGCCAATTGCCCCTGCCCTATTCTGATTGGCCAGGGGCTCCCCATACTGATTCCCAGGCATCCCCATCCCTATATCCTGATTGGCCATGTCCCCTTTTACCCTATTCTGATTGGCTAGGGCGCCTCCTTTACACTATCCCGATTGGCCAAGCTCCCTCTGGGGTGATTGGCCACACCCCTCCTTTGCCCCGTGCTGATTGGCTGCAGCCTCCAGCGCCCCATCCTGATTGGCCCGTTCTCCCCCTTGTCCGCAGCATCGAGATCGACCAGAAGCTGCAGGAGATCATGAAGCAGACGGGGTACCTGACCGTGGGGGGGCAGGTGAGCGGGGGGCACGGGGGGGGCACAAGGGACATGGGGGGGACACGGGGGACACGGGGGGACCCTGACCCCCCATTTCCCCCCCCCATAGCGCTACCAGGCGGAGATCAACGACCTGGAGAACCTGGGGGAGATCGGCAGCGGCACCTGCGGGCAGGTCTGGAAGATGCGTTTCCGCAAGACCGGCCACGTCATCGCCGTCAAGGTGGGGACCCCCAAAACACCCCACATCCCCCCCTAATCCTTGGGTGTCCCCCTGCTCTCTGAACCCCCCATTTGTGTGTGTGACCCCCCACCCCCAGCAAATGCGGCGCTCGGGGAACCGGGAGGAGAACAAGCGCATCCTGATGGACCTGGACGTGGTGCTCAAGAGCCACGACTGCCCCTACATCGTGCAGTGCTTCGGCACCTTCATCACCAACGTGAGCCCCCCCGGGGGTGGAGAGGGTTGTGGGGACCCCCCCACATTGGGATATGGTCATAGAACCCCCCCAACCCACGTGTATGTGGCCATAGAGCCCCCAGATCAGGATATGGCCCCCCCAGGGTCTGGATCCATCCATGGGTCCCCCAGATCAGGATACGGACCCCCCAGGGTCTGGATCCATCCGTGGGTCCCCCAGATCAGGATACGGCCCCCCCCGGGGTCTGGATCCATCCATGGCCCCCCCAGATCAGGATATAACCCCCCCAGGTGTGTATGTGGTCATGGCCCCCCCAGATCAGGATATGGACCCCCCCAGTCTGTATGTGGTCATGGCCCCCCCCAGATCAGGATACGGACCCCCCAGGGTCTGGATCCACCCATGGCCCCCCAGATCAGGATACACCCCCAGGTCTATATGTGACCCCCCCAATCAGGATACAGCCCCCAGGTCTGTATGTGACCCCCCTCCAATCAGGATACAGCCCCCAGGACCCCCCCAGATCAGGATACAGCCCCCAGGACCCCCCCAATCAGAATAAAGCCTCCAAGTCTATATGTGTCCCCCCTGATCAGGATATAGCCCCCAGGTCTATATGTGTCCCCCCAGGTCTATATGTGTCCCCCCCAATCAGGATACAGCCCCCAGGTCTGTATGTGTCCCCCCAGGTCTATATGTGTCCCCCCCAATCAGGATACAGCCCCCAGGTCTATATGTGTCCCCCCAGGTCTATATGTGTCCCCCCCAATCAGGATACAGCCCCCAGGTCTGTATGTGTCCCCCCAGGTCTATATGTGTCCCCCCCAATCAGGATACAGCCCCCAGGTCTATATGTGTCCCCCCAGGTCTATATGTGTCCCCCCCAGACCAGGATACAGCCCCCAGGTCTATATGTGTCCCCCCAGGTCTATATGTGACCCCCCCAATCAGGATACAACCCCCCAGGTTCTGCCCGTGACCACAGGTCTCCCCCAGCCATTGTCACCCCCACATTGTCCCCATGACCCCAATGTCCCCAACATGTCCCCAAGTGTCCCCAATGTCCCCAGGAGCCCTGACCCCCCCTTTCCCCCCCCCAGACCGACGTCTTCATCGCCATGGAGCTCATGGGCACCTGCGCCGAGAAGCTCAAGAAGCGGATCCAGGGGCCCATCCCCGAGCGCATCTTGGGCAAGATGACGGTGGCGGTGAGCGGGGGGGACACTTGGGGACACCCAGGACACCCTGGGGGGGTCCCAGCACCCTTATTGTCCCCCCCCTCGCCTTGCAGATCGTGAAGGCGCTGCTGTACCTGAAGGAGAAACACGGGGTGATCCACCGCGACGTGAAACCCTCCAACATCCTCCTGGACGAGCGGGGACAGGTCAAGCTCTGCGACTTCGGCATCAGCGGCCGCCTGGTCGACTCCAAGGCCAAGACCCGCAGCGCCGGCTGCGCCGCCTACATGGCCGTGAGTAACCGGGGGGGGCAGCTGGGGGGGCTGCGAGTGAAGTGGGGGGCACAATGGGGTGGGTTTTGGGGGTACACGGGGCGGCTGGTACATCAGTGGCCGCCTGGTCAAGTCCAAGGGCAAGACCCGCAGTGCCGACTACGTCGCCTACATGGCTGTGAGTAACCGGGGGAGAATGGGACATGGGGGGCTGTGAGGTGGGGGGGGCACAGGGGGGACACATGGGGGTCTGTGAGTGAGGGGGGGGGCACAAGGGGGTGTATTTTGGGGGTACATGGAGTGTCTGGTACATCAGTGGCCACCTGGTCAAGTCCAAGGGCAAGACCCGCAGTGCCGACTACGCCACCTACATGGCCGTGAGTAACTGTGGGGGCTGTGAGGCAGGGGGGGCACCTGAGGGGGCTGCGAGTGAAGTGGGGGGCGCAACGGGGTGGATTTTGGGGGTACACGGGGCGGCTGGTACATCAGCGGCCGCCTGGTCAAGTCCAAGGGCAAGACCTGCGGTGCCGACTACGTCGCCTACATGGCTGTGAGTAACTGGGGGGACATCTGGGGGGGCTGTGAGGTGGGGGGGCATCTGGGGGGGCTGCGAGTGAAGCGGGGAGCACAAGGAGGTGTATTTTGGGGGTACACGGGGGGGTACATGGGGCGTCTGGTACATCAGCGGCCGCCTGGTCAAGTCCAAGGGCAAGACCTGCAGTGCCGACTACGTCGCCTACATGGCCGTGAGTAACTGGGGGGGCTGTGAGGTGGGGGGGGCATCTGGGGGGCTGGGAGTGAAGCGGGGGGCACAACGGGGTGTATTTTGGGGGTACACGGGGCGGCTGGTACATCAGTGGCCACCTGGTCAAGTCCAAGGGCAAGACGTGCAGTGCCGACTACATCGCCTACATGGCTGTGAGTAACTGGGGGGGCATCTGGGGGGGCTGTGAGGTGGGGGGGCATCTGGGGGGGCTGCGAGTGAAGCGGGGAGCACAAGGAGGTGTATTTTGGGGGTACACAGGGGGGTACATGGGGCGTCTGGTACATCAGCGGCCGCCTGGTCAAGTCCAAGGGCAAGACCCGCAGTGCCGACTACGTCGCCTACATGGCTGTGAGTAACTGGGGGGGCTGTGAGGTGGGGGGGGCATCTGGGGGGCTGGGAGTGAAGCAGGGGGCACAACGGGGTGGATTTTGGGGGTACACGGGGCGACTGGTACATCAGCGGCCGCCTGGTCAAGTCCAAGGGTAAGACCCGCAGTGCCGACTACGTCGCCTACATGGCCGTGAGTAACTGGGGGGGCTGTGAGATGGTTGGGGGGGCGCAGGGGGAGCACCTGTGGGGCTGGGAGTGAAGTGGGGGGCACAAGGGGGTGTATTTTGGGGGTACACGGGGCGGCTGGTACATCAGTGGCCGCCTGGTCAAGTCCAAGGGCAAGACCCGCAGTGCCGACTACGTCGCCTACATGGCTGTGAGTAACTGGGGGGGCTGTGAGGTGGGGGGGGCATCTGGGGGGCTGGGAGTGAAGCGGGGGGCACAACGGGGTGTATTTTGGGGGTACACGGGGCGGCTGGTACATCAGTGGCCGCCTGGTCAAGTCCAAGGGCAAGACCCGCAGTGCCGACTACGCCACCTACGTGGCTGTGAGTAACTGGGGGGGCATCTGGGGGGGCTGTGAAGTGGGGGGGCATCTGGGGGGGCTGCGAGTGAAGCGGGGAGCACAAGGAGGTGTATTTTGGGGGTACACGGTGGGGTACACGGGGCGGCTGGTACATCAGTGGCCGCCTGGTCAAGTCCAAGGGCAAGACCCGCGGTGCCGACTACGTCACCTACATGGCCGTGAGTAACCGGGGGAGAATGGGACATGGAGGGGCACACGGGGGGCACCTGGGGGGCTGGGAGTGATGGGGTGGGCACAAGGGGGTGTATTTTGGGGGTACACGGGGGGTACGTGGGGCGGCTGGTACATCAGCGGCCGCCTGGTCAAGTCCAAGGGCAAGACGTGCAGTGCCGACTACGTCGCCTACATGGCTGTGAGTAACTGGGGGGGCATCTGGGGGGGCTGTGAGGTGGGGGGGCATCTGGGGGGGCTGCGAGTGAAGCGGGGAGCACAAGGAGGTGTATTTTGGGGGTACCCGGGGGGTACATGGGGCGACTGGTACATCAGCGGCCACCTGGTCAAGTCCAAGGGCAAGACCCGCAGTGCCGACTACGTCGCCTACATGGCCGTGAGTAACTGGGGGGGCTGTGAGACGGGGGGGGCACCTGGGGGGGCTGCGAGTGAAGTGGGGGGCGCAACGGGGTGGATTTTGGGGGTACATGGGGTGGCGGATACATCAGTGGCCACCTGGTCAAGTCCAAGGGCAAGACCCGCAGTGCCGACTACGCCACCTACTTGGCCGTGAGTAGGTGGGGGAGAATGGGACATGGGGGGCTGTGAGGTGGGGGGGGCACAGGGGGGACACATGGGGGTCTGTGAGTGAGGGGGGGGGCACAAGGGGGTGTATTTTGGGGGTACACGGGGCGGCTGGTACATCAGTGGCCACCTGGTCAAGTCCAAGGGCAAGACGTGCAGTGCCGACTACGTCGCCTACATGGCTGTGAGTAACTGGGGGGGCATCTGGGTGGGCTGTGAGGTGGGGGGGCATCTGGGGGGGCTGCGAGTGAAGCGGGGAGCACAAGGAGGTGTATTTTGGGGGTACCCGGGGGGTACATGGGGCGTCTGGTACATCAGCGGCCGCCTGGTCAAGTCCAAGGGCAAGACCCGCAGTGCCGACTACGTCGCCTACATGGCCGTGAGTAACTGGGGGGGCTGTGAGGCAGGGGGGGCACCTGGGGGGGCTGCGAGTGAAGTGGGGGGCGCAACGGGGTGGATTTTGGGGGTACATGGGGTGGCGGATACATCAGTGGCCACCTGGTCAAGTCCAAGGGCAGGACCCACAGTGCCGACTACGCCACCTACTTGGCCGTGAGTAAGTGGGGGAGAATGGGACATGGGGGGCTGTGAGGTGGGGGGGGCACAGGGGGGACACATGGGGGTCTGTGAGTGAGGGGGGGGGCACAAGGGGGTGTATTTTGGGGGTACATGGAGTGTCTGGTACATCAGTGGCCACCTGGTCAAGTCCAAGGGCAAGACCCGCAGTGCCGACTACGTCGCCTACATGGCTGTGAGTAACTGGGGGGGCATCTGGGTGGGCTGTGAGGTGGGGGGGCATCTGGGGGGGCTGCGAGTGAAGCGGGGAGCACAAGGAGGTGTATTTTGGGGGTACCCGGGGGGTACATGGGGCGACTGGTACATCAGTGGCCACCTGGTCAAGTCCAAGTGCAAGACCCGCAGCACCGTGTCCATGGCTGTGAGTTGGGGGGGCACAGGGGGACATGGGGGGGCACACAGGGGGCTGTGTCACCAACATGAGCTTGCGGGGGGCTCCCCAAAGGTGGGTGCTCTGTGTCCCCCCAGCTTGTGGGTGCTGGGGGTCCCCAGTGTCCCAAAGGCCCCCTGTGTGTCCCCCCCCCAGCCCGAGCGCATCGACCCCCCCGACCCCACCAAGCCCGACTACGACATCCGCGCCGACGTCTGGAGCCTCGGCATCTCCCTGGTGAGCCGCCATTGTCCCCATGGTGTCCCCATTGTCCCCATGGTGTCCCCATTGTCCCCACAGTGTCCCCATGTCCCCAGGTAGAGCTGCCACGGGGCAGTTCCCTGTGTCTCCCATTGTCCCCATGTCCCCATTGTCCCCATGTCCATCCCATTGTCCCCATGTCCCCATTGTCCCAATGTCCCCATTGTCCCCAGGTGGAGCTGTCACAGGGCAGTTCCCTCTGTCTCCCATTGTCCCCATGTCCCCATTGTCCCAATGTCCCCATTGTCCCCAGGTGGAGCTGTCATGGGGCAGTTCCCTGTGTGTCCCGTTGTCCCCATTGTCCCTATGGTGTCCCCATTGTCCCCATGTCCGTCCCATTGTCCCCATTGTCCCTATGGTGTCCCCGTGTCCCCATGGTGTCCCCATTGTCCCCAGGTGGAGCTGTCACGGGGCAGTTCCCTGTGTCTCCCATTGTCCCCATGGTGTCCCCATTGTCCCCATGGTGTCCCCATTGTCCCCATGTCGTCCCCATTGTCCCCAGGTGGAGCTGCCACGGGGCAGTTCCCTGTGTGTCCCATTGTCCCCATATCCCCATTGTCCCCATTGTCCCCAGGTGGAGCTGGCCATGGGGCAGTTCCCTGTGTGTCCCCATTGTCCCCAGGTGGAGCTGGCCATGGGGCAGTTCCCTGTGTGTCCCCATTGTCCCCATTGTCCCCATTGTCCCCAGGTGGAGCTGCCACGGGGCAATTCCCTGTGTCTCCCATTGTCCCCATTGTCCCCATTGTCCCTATTGTCCCCATGGTGTCCCCATTGTCCCCAGGTGGAGCTGGCCACGGGGCAGTTCCCTGTGTGTCCCATTGTCCCCATGGTGTCCCCATTGTCCCCATGGTGTCCCCGTGTCCCCAGTGTCCCCGTGTCCCCAGTGTCCCCGTGTCCCCAGTGTCCCCGTGTCCCCAGTGTCCCCATTGTCCCCAGGTGGAGCTGGCCACGGGGCAGTTCCCTGTGTCTCCCATTGTCCCCATTGTCCCCATTGTCCCCAGGTGGAGCTGTCACAGGGCAGTTCCCTCTGTCTCCCATTGTCCCCATGTCCCCATTGTCCCAATGTCCCCATTGTCCCCAGATGGAGCTGTCATGGGGCAGTTCCCTGTGTGTCCCGTTGTCCCCATTGTCCCTATGGTGTCCCCATTGTCCCTATTGTCCCCATGTCCGTCCCATTGTCCCCATTGTCCCCATTGTCCCCATGGTGTCCCCATTGTCCCCAGGTGGAGCTGTCACGGGGCAATTCCCTGTGTCTCCCATTGTCCCCATGTCCCCAATGTCCCCATGGTGTCCCCATTGTCCCCATGTCCCCATGGTGTCCCCATTGTCCCCATGTCCGTCCTGGTGTCCCCATGTCCCCAATGTCCCCATGATGTCCCCATTGTCCCCATGTCCCCAGGGTGTCCCCATTGTCCCCAGGTGGAGCTGCCACAGGGCAGTTCCCTGTGTCTCCCATTGTCCCCATGTCCCCATTGTCCCCATGTCCCCATTGTCCCCATGTCCCCATTGTCCCTATGGTGTCCCCATTGTCCCCATTGTCCCCAGGTGGAGCTGGCCACGGGGCAGTTCCCGTACCAGAACTGCAAGACGGATTTCGAGGTGCTGACGAAGGTGCTGCAGGAGGACCCCCCATTGCTGCCCCCCGCCATGGGCTTCTCCGGGGACTTCCAGGCCTTCGTCAGGGACTGGTGGGTGACAGGGCCACCCCGGCCGGGGACACGGCCCCGCCGTCCCCAAGGTGTCCCCAGGGTGTCCCCAGGGTGTCCCCCTGACCCCCCGCTCTCCCGCAGCCTCACCAAGGACCACAGGAAGAGACCAAAGTACAACAAGTTACTGGTGAGTCCCCGCTGCCGTTGTCACCCGTGTCCCCACAAAGGGGCCCGGGGGTGCGTGTGGCACCCGGGGGCCCTGGGGGCCTCCCTGTCCCCATATCTGTGTCCCCATTCTTGTCCCCGTGTCCCCATTCTTGTCCCCATGTCCTTATTCTTGTCCCCGTGTCCCTATATCTGCGTCCTCGTGCCCATGTCTGTGTCCCCATTCCTGTCCCCATCCCTGTGTCCCCATGTCCCCATCCCTGTGTCCCCGTGTCCCCATCCCTGTGTCCCCATCCTTGTGTCCCCATGTCCCCATCCCTGTGTCCCCATGTCCCCATCCCTGTGTCCCCGTGTCCCCATCCCCATCCTTGTGTCCCCATCCCCATCCTTGTGTCCCCATCCCCATCCTTGTGTCCCCATGTCCCCATCCCTGTGTCCCCATCCCTGTGTCCCCATGTCCCCATCCCTGTGTCCCCATATGTCCCCACACCCATGTCTTTGTGCCCATATCCATGTCCATCTCCCTGTGTCCCCATGTCCTCGTGTCCCCATGTCCCCATCCCTGTCCCCACGTGTGTCCCGGTGTCCACACTCACATCCTGACCCTCATGTCCCCGTGTCCCCCTGTCCCCGTGTCCCCCTGTCCCCGTGTCCCCCTGTCCCCGTGTCCCCCTGCAGGAACACAACTTCATCAAGCGCTACGAGACGCTGGAGGTGGACGTGGCCACCTGGTTCAAGGACGTGATGGCCCGGACAGAGTCCCCGCGCCCGGGCGGCGGCCTCGGCCAGCACCACCTGCCCTTCTTCACCAGGTAGCGCCCGCCGCCACCCCCGCTGGCGCCCGCCGGCGCCGTCACACCCGGTGACACCCCCACGGTGACACCCGCCGGCGCCGTCACACCCGGTGACACCCCCACGGTGACATCCGCCGGTGTGGTGACACCCGGTGACACCCCCACGGTGACACCCGCCGGCGCCATCACACCCGGTGACACCCCCCATGGTGACATCCGCCGGTGTGGTGACACCCGGTGACACCCCCCACGGTGACATCCGCCGATGTGGTGACACCCGGTGACACCCCCATGTGACACCCGTCGGCACGGTGACACCCGGTGACACCTCCATGGTGACACACACCAGCACGGTGACACCCGGTGACACCCCCACGGTGACATCCGCCGATGTGGTGACACCCGGTGACACCCCCACGGTGACATCCGCCGGTGTGGTGACACCCGGTGACACCCCCACGGTGACACCCGCCGGCGCCATCACACCCGGTGACACCCCCCACGGTGACATCTGCCAGTGTGGTGACACCCGGTGACACCCCCACGGTGACGCCCGCCGGCACCGTGACACCCGGTGACACCCCCCACGGTGACATCTGCCAGTGTGGTGACACCCGGTGACACCCCCATGTGACACCCGTCAGCACGGTGACACCCGATGACACCTCCATGGTGATACACACCAGCACGGTGACACCCCCTTGGTGACACCCGTCGACGTATTGACACACGGTGACACCCCCATGGTGACATCCACTGGTGTGGTGACACCCGGTGACACCCCCCACGGTGACATCCGCCGGTGTGGTGACACCTGGTGACACCCCCATGTGACACCCGTCAGCACGGTGACACCTCCATGGTGACACGCACCAGCACGGTGACACCCGGTGACACCCCCTTGGTGACACCCGTTGGCGTGTTGACACACAGTGACACCCCCACGGTGACACCCGCTGGCGTGGTGACACACGGTGACGCCCCCATGGTGACATCTGTCAGCGTGGTGACACCCCCATGGTTACACTCGCTGGCGCCGTGACACCCGGTGACGCCCCCATGGTGACACCCGCCGGCACGGTGACACCTAGTGGCGCTCCCATGGTGACACTTGCTGGCGCGGTGACACCCGGTGACACCCCCGTGGTGACACCCGCCAACACCCCCTTGGTGACACCCGTCGGCATGGTGACACCCGGTGACACCCCCATGGTGACACCTGCCGGCGCGGTGACACCTGGTGACGCTTCCATGGTGATGCCCACTGGCACGGTGACTCCTGGTGACGCCGTCATGGTGACGCCTGCCGTTGCGGTGACACCCCCACGGTGACACCCCCTTGGTGACACCCGTCGGCACGGTGACACCCGGTGACACCTCCATGGTGACACCTGCCGGCGCGGTGACACCCCCACAGTGACATCCGCCCGCCGGTGTGGTGACACCCGGTGACGCCCCCATGGTGACACCTGCCAGCACAGTGACACCCGGTGACACCCTCACGGTGACACCCGCCGGCACGGTGACACCCACCACAGCCACCACAACGTGTCCTGCTGTGTCCCCACATGTCCCAGCGTGGTGTGGGGCATCCCCCCGTGTCACAGGGTGTCCCCACGTGTCCCCACGTGTCCCAGGGTGTCCTGCTCTGTCCCCTTGTGTCCCTGGACACCCTCATGTGTCCCCACATGTCCCAGGACATGTTGCTCTGTCCCCAAGTGTCCTTGTGTGTCCCCACCTGTCCCAGCACATCCCAGTGTGTCCCCTCCTTGTCCCCTCCCCTGCGGCCACCGCTGTCCCCAACCCCGCTGGGGACACGGGGACAGGACATGGATGTGACACCAGAACGTGACACACGGGGACACGACACGGGACGTGGGGACACGGGGATGGGGACATGGAGGTGACACTGGGGACACGGCGCGGGGCCAACGCGGAGGTGGCACCGAGGGGACGTGACAAGAGCGTGTGGCACCGGGGTGGCACGAGGACGTCGCACGGACACGGCAGGTGACACGGGTGGCACGAGGATGGATGGGACGTGGGGACACGGCGAAGAGGTGACACTGGTGTGTGACATGGGGACACGGCGAAGAGGTGGCACCGGGATGTGATATGGGGACATGAAGAGGTGACACTGGTGTGTGACATGGGGACACGGTGAAGAGGTGGCACCGGGATGTGGCACGAGGACAAGACGCGGAGGTGGCATCAGGATGTGACACGGCAAAGAGGTGGCACCAGGATGTGACATGGGGACATGAAGAGGTGACACCGAGATGTGACATGGGGACATGAAGAGGTGGCACCAGGATGTGACATGGGGACAAGACACGGAGGTGACACCAAGATGTGACACAAGAACAAGACACGGAGGTGACACCGATATGTGACATGGGGACATGAAGAGGTGGCACTGGGATGTGACACGAGGACAAGATGTGGAGGTGGCATCACAATGTGACACAGCAAAGAGGTGGCACCGGGATGTGACACAAGAACAAGACATGGAGGTGACACCGGGATGTGACATGGGGACATAAAGAGGTGACACCGAGATGTGACACAAGAACAAGACATGGAGGTGACACTGAGATGTGACACAAGAACAAGACATGGAGGTGACACTGAGATGTGACACAAGAACAAGACACTGGAGGTGACACCAGGATGTGACATGGGGACAAGACGTGGAGGTGGCATCGGGATGTGACACAAGAACAGACACGGAGGTGACACCAGGATGTGATATGGGGACAAGACACGGAGGTGACACCGAGATGTGACACAAGAACAAGACACAGGAGGTGACATGGAGGTGACACCGGGATGTGACATGAGGACACGGTGAAGAGGTGGCACCGGGATGTGACACGGGGACAAGACGCGGAGGTGACACTGAGATGTGACACAAGAACAAGACATGGAGGTGGCACCAGGATGTGACATGGGGACAAGACGTGGAGGTGACACCGAGATGTGACATGGGGACATGGCAAAGAGGTGGCACCAGGATGTGACACAAGAACAAGACACGGAGGTGACACCAAGATGTGACATGGGGACATAGCGAAGAGGTGACACCAGGATGTGACATGGGGACAAGACGTGGAGGTGACACCAAGATGTGACACAAGAACAAGACATGGAGGTGACACTGGGATGTGACATGGGGACAAGACGCGGAGGTGACACCGAGATGTGACATGGGGACATGAAGAGGTGACACCAGGATGTGACATGGGGACATGGCGAAGAGGTGGCACCAGGATGTGACATGGGGACAAGATGTGGAGGTGACATGGGGACAAGACACGGAGGTGGCACCGGGATGTGACACGGGGACATGGTGAAGAGGTGGCACCGGGTTGTGACACAAGGACACAGCACTGAAGGACAATGCGGAGGTGGCACCGGTGACACGGGTGACACGGAGCGGTGGCAGATGGCTCGGGGATGTCACACGGAGGGACAACGGGGGGATGTCACACAGAGGGACAACGTGGGGATGTGACACGGGGACACCGTGGGGATGTGACCCACGGGGACGCGGCGGGCGCCCCTGGGGACAGGGACGCGGTGACACGGTGACAATCAGGGCCATGGGGACAGTGGCGCCGTCCCCGCGTGTCCCCGGGTGGCAGCAGGTGCAGTTTTAGTGCATTGCGGGCGCGGCGGCTCCTCCCCCCTCGTTAGCGTCGTCATTATTAATTATTATTATTGTTATTATTATTATTATAATTATTATTATTATTATTATTATAAATGCGCATGTGGAACCCGAGGGGCCGCGTTGCTCAGGATATGGGGACAGGGGGGACATGGGGGGACATGGGGACACAGGAAGATGTGGGGGAACATGGGGATGGGGGGACATTGGGGACACAGGAAGATGTGGGGGGACATGGGGAGAGGGGACATGGGGGACATTGGGGACATCAGGAACAGGGGGTGACATTGGGACATGGGGAGCTGGGGGACATGGGGACATGGGGATGGGGGGACATTGGGGACACAGGAAGATGTGGGGGGACATGGGGACATGGGGATGGGGGGGACATGGGGACATGGGGATGGGGGGACATTGGGGACACAGGAAGATGTGGGGGGACATGGGGACACAGGAAGATGTGGGAGGACATGGGGGGACATTGGGACATGGGGGGACATGGGGACCTGGGGAGGGGGGGGACATTGGGGACATTGGGGACATCAGGGACAGGGGGTGACATTGGGACATGGGGAGCTGGGGGACATGGGGATGGGGGGGACATTGGGGACACAGGATAATGTGGGGGGACATCGGGGACACAGGAAGATGTGGGAGGACATGGGGACATGGGGGGACATTGGGACATGGGGACATGGGGATGGGGGGGACATGGGGACACAGGAAGATGTGGGAGGACATGGGGACATGGGGACATGGGGATGGGGGGGACATTAGGGACACAGGAAGATGTGGGGGGACATGGGGAGAGGGGACATGGGACATTGGGGACATCAGGGACAGGGGGTGACATTGGGACATGGGGAGCTGGGGGACATGGGGACATGGGGATGGGGGGACATGGGGACACAGGAAGATGTGGGAGGACATGGGGACATGGGGGGACATTGGGACATGGGGACATGGGGATGGGGGGACATGGGGACACAGGAAGATGTGGGAGGACATGGGGACATGGGGGGACATTGGGACATGGGGACCTAGGGATGGGGGGGACGTTGGGACACAGGAAGATGTGGGAGGACATGGGGACATGGGGGGACATTGGGACATGGGGACATGGGGATGGGGGGACATGGGGACACAGGAAGATGTGGGAGGACATGGGGACATGGGGGGGCATTGGGACATGGGGACCTAGGGATGGGGGGGACATTGGGGACACAGGAAGAGGTGAGAGGACATGGGGAGAGGGGACATGGGGGGACATTGGGGACATCAGGGACAGGGGGTGACATTGGGACATGGGGAGCTGGGGGACATGGGGATGGGGGGACATTGGGGACACAGGAAGATGTGGGGGGACATGGGGGGACATTGGGACATGGGGACATGGGGATGGGGGGGACGTTGGGGACAAAGGAAGATGTAGGAGGACATGGGGACATGGGGGGACATTGGGACATGGGGATGGGGGGACATGGGGACACAGGAAGATGTGGGAGGACATGGGGACATGGAGACATTGGGACATGGGGACATGGGGATGGGGGGACATGGGGACACAGGAAGATGTGGGAGGACATGGGGACACGGGGGGACATTGGGACATGGGGACCTAGGGATGGGGGGGACATTGGGGACACAGGAAGAGGTGAGAGGACATGGGGAGAGGGGACATGGGGGGACATTGGGGACATCAGGGACAGGGGGTGACATTGGGACATGGGGAGCTGGGGGACATGGGGACATGGGGATGGGGGGACATTGGGGACACAGGAAGATGTGGGGGGACATGGGGGGACATTGGGACATGGGGACATGGGGATGGGGGGGACGTTGGGGACAAAGGAAGATGTGGGGAGGACATGGGGACATGGGGGGACATTGGGACATGGGGACATGGGGATGGGAGGGACATTGGGGACACAGGAAGATGTGGGAGGACATGGGGACATGGGGGGACATGGGGACATGGGGATGGGGGGAACATTGGGACATGGGGAGCTGGGGGACATGGGGATGGGAACGGGGGGGACATTGGGGACATCGGGGACAGGGGGTGACATTGGGACATGGGGACCTGGGGATGGGGGGGACACTGGGGACACGGGAAGATGTGGGAGGACATGGGGACATGGGGACATGGGGACATGGGGATGGGGACATTGGGACATCTGGACCATGGATGTGGGGGACATGGGGATGGGGATGAGGGGGACATTGGGGACATTGGGGACAGGGGGTGACATTGGGACATGGGGACCGGGGGGCATTGGGATGGGGACGGGGGGGACATTGGGGACATGGAGGGACACGGGAACAAGGATGGGGACACTGTTGGGGGGTATTGGGGACACAAATTGGGGGGGTCATGGAGGGAGTTGGGGACATCAGGGACATGGAGAACATGGGACACTGGGGACATGGAGGGGACACAGGGGGACACTGGGGACATCGGGACGAGTGTCCCTGGACTCCTGGGTCCCCTCCCGGACGCCTGGGTCCCCTGTGGACACCTGGGTCCCCTCCCGGTCGCCTGGGTCCCTTCCCGGACGCCTGGGTCCCCTCCCGGACGCCTGGGTCCCCTCCCGGATGCCTGGGTCCCTCCCTGAGTGACGTCCCTGCAGCCCAAGGCCGGGCGGGTGTCACTGGGGAGACGGTGACCTCGGGGGGCCCCCCCGCCCCTTGTCACGCGTGGGTGGGACCTGGAGCCACCGCTGGGGACATCGGGGGACACGTGTGGGGACACCGGGGGACACGCGTGGGGACACCGGGGACCCCCCGATGGCGCCGCGCGGGAGCCGCCCCCTCCCCCTCCTGCTGCTGCTGCTGCTGCCCGGGGGGGGGCCCGCAGGTTGGGGGGGGGGCACGGAGGGACCCAGGCGTCCGGGAGGGGAGATGGGGGACCCAGGAGTTCGGGGCGAGAGACAGGGGATGGGGGGGGACCCAGGCGTCCGGGAGGGGAGATGGGGGATGGGGGGGGACCCAGGCGTCCGGGGGTGGGGACAGGGGATGGGGGGGGACCCAGGCGTCCGAGGGGTCACCGGGGGACCCAGGCGTTCGGGACGAGAGACAGGGGATGGGGGGGGACCCAGGCGTCCGGGGCGGGGGACAGGGGATGGGGGGGGGACCCAGGCGTTCGGGGCAGGGGACAAGGGATGGGGGGGGACCCAGGCGTTCGGGGGTGGGGGGGGGTAGACAGGGGACGGGGGGGGGGTCCCAGGTGCCTGGGGGTTCATGGGGGGGACCCACCGCCCGCAGGGCCCCCCCCGGGCTGGCCGTGGGGTGACAGTGGGGACACGGGGGGGCCCCCGAGCCCCCAGAGGCCGCGATGCAGCGGGAACCGGCCCGGGGTGAGTGGGGGGGGTGGGGGGGACACTGGGGGGGGCACTGGGAGGAGACACTTGGGGTCACTGGGTCGTCACTGGGGGGTCACTAGGGGGGGCACTGGGCGCACTGGGGGGATCACTGGGGGGGGCACTGGGGGGCACTGGGGGGAGCACTGGGGGCACTGGGGGTCACTGGGGGGGGGCACTGGGAGGTCACTGGGGGTGTCACTGGGGGTCACTGGGGGGGAGCACTGGGAGCACTGGGGGTCACTGGGGGGGCACTGGGGGTCACTGGGGGGCACTGGGGGTCACTGGGAGCACTGGGGGGTCACTGGGGGGGCCACTGGGGGGGCATTGGGAGCACTGGGGGGGTCACTGAGGGGGCACTGGAGGGGGCACTGGGGGTCACTGGGGGGCAGTGGGGGGGTCACTGGGGGGTCACTAGGGGGGGCACTGGGAGCACTGGGGAGTCACTAGGGGGGGCACTGGGGGCAGTGGGGGTCACTGGGGGGCCACTGGGGGGTCACTGGGGGGGGCACTCGGAGCACTAGGGGGGTCACTGGGGGGTCACTGGGGGGGGGCACTGGGGGGTCACTGGGGGGGGGCACTGGGATCACTGGGGGGGGGCACTGGGGGGCACTGAGGGGGCACTGGGGGGTCACGGGAGGTCACTGGGTGGGGCACTGGGAGCACTGGGGTGGCACTGGGGGGGTCACTGGGGGGCACTGGGGGGGTCACTGGGGGGCATTGGGGGACATTGAGAGCACTGAGGGTGTCACTGGGAGCACTGGGGGCACTGGGGCGTCACTGGGGGGGCACTGGGGAGCACTGGGGGGGCACTGGGGGTCACTGGGAGGCACTGGGGGGTCACTGGGGGACACTTGGGGTCACTAGGGGGACACTGGGAGGGGACACTGGGGCATCACTGGGGGGCACTGGGGACACTGGGAGCACTGGGGGGGTCACTGGGGGGCACTGGGAGCACTTGGGGGGGGCACTGGGGGGCACTGGGGTCACCGGGAGGGGGTCGCGGTGCTGAGCGGAGCCCCCGTTGGTGCCGCAGCCCCGCTGCCCCCCCCGTCCGACGTTTCCGCCACCCCCGAGTTCCCCCCCGCGCCGGGACCGCGCGCCGTGCCCGCTGGGGGGCGCGTGTTCGTGCAGGTGCGGGGGGGTGGGGGGCGCCCCATGGGACCCCCCCCCCCGGGACACCCCCCGGGACACCCCCCCCATGACACCCCCTCCGACGCCCCCCGTGACATCCCCTGGGACACACCCTGGGACCCCCCCCCCCGTGACACACCCCCGTGACACCCCCTGTGACAACCCCCCCGTGACACTCCCCCCACACCCCCTGGGACACCCCCTGGGACACCCCCCCTGACACCCCCTGGGGACACCACCCATGACACCCCCTGGGACACCCCCTGGGGACACACCCTGGGACCCCCCCCCCCCCGTGACAATCCTCGGGACCCCCCTTGTGACACCCCCCCCCGACTACCCCCTGTGACACCCTCTGGGACCCCCCACTGTGACACTCCCTGTGACACCCTCCTGGGGACACCCCCCCATGACACCCCCTGGGACACCCCCTTGGGGACTCCCTGGGGACACCCTCCCCCGACACCCCCCGTGACACCCCTGGGACCCCCCCGCCGTGACACCCCCCCTGACACCCCCCCCATGACACCCTCTGGGGACACCACCCATGACACCCCCTGGGACACCCCCTGGGACACCCCCTTGGGGACTCCCTGGGGACACCCCCCCCGACACCCCCCGTGACACCCCTGGGACCCCCCGCCCCGTGACACCCCCCCCTGACACCCCCCCATGACACCCTCTGGGGACACCACCCATGACACCCTCTGGGACACCCCCCGTGTCACCCCCTGTGACACCCCCTGGAGACACCCCCCATGACACCCCCTGGGACACCCCCTGGGGACACCCCCTGGGACACCCCCTGGGACACCCCCTGGGGACACCCCCCGTGTCACCCCCTGTGACACCCCCTGGGGACAACCCCTGGGACCCCCCCCTGTGACACCCCCCGGGACACCCCCCCCATGACACCCCCTGGGACACCCCCCATGACACCCCCTGTGATACCCCCTGTGACACCCCTGGGGACACCACCCGGGACACCCCCTGGGACACCCCCGTGACACCCTTGTTGACACCCCAGTGCCCCCTTGGTCCCCCCATCCCCTGGCCCCCCCGGGTCCCCATCACCCCCCCATTGTCCCCACAATGTCCCCCCCATGTCCCCCCCATTGTCCCTGTCCCCTCTGTCCCCATCACCCTCCATTGTCCCCCCCATGTCCCCCCATCCCTGGCCCTTGGCCCCCCTAGTGACCCCCAGGTCCCCATCACCCCCCCACCCTTGTCCCCCCATCCCCCGGTGCCTGTCCCCATTGGGTCCCCATCACCCCCCCCATTGTCCCCTCCGTCCTCACCACTCCCCCATTGTCCCCGTCCCCCCTGTCCCCATCACCCCCATTGTCCCCGCAATATCCCCCCCATGCCCCCCCCATGTCCCCCCCATCCCCTGGTCCCTGTCCCCACTGGTGACCCCTTGGCCCCCATCACCCCCCATTGTCCCCCGCATTGTCCCTGTCCCCCCTGGTCCCCATCACCCTCCATTGTCCCCCCATGTCCCCCCATCTCTTGGCCCCCCCTAGTGACCCCCAGGTCCCCATCACCCCCCATCCTTGTCCCCCTCCATCCCCCAGTCCCTGTCCCCATTGGGTCCCCATCACCCCCCCATTGTCCCCCCCCGTCCCCATCACCCCCACATTGTCCCCGTCCCCCCTGTCCCCATCACCCCCCATTGTCCCCATCCCCCCGTCCCCATCACCCCCTATTGTCCCCACAATGTCCCCCCCATGTCCCCCCCATTGTCCCCGTCCCCCTTGTCCCCATCACCCCCCATTGTCCCCATCCCCCCGTCCCCATCACCCCCTATTGTCCCCACAATGTCCCCCTCATGTCCCCCCCATGTCCCCTCCATCCCTGGTCCCTGTCTCCATTGGGTCCCCATCACCCCCCCATTGTCCCCTCCGTCCCCATCACCCCCCATTGTCCCCTCCATGTCCCCCCCATGCCCCCCCCATCCCCTGTTCCCTGTCCCCACTGGTAACCCCCGTGTCCCCATCACCCCCCATTGTCCCCCCCATTGTCCCTGTCCCCCCTGTCCCCACCACCCCCCATTGTCTCCGCCCCCCCCGTTCCCCCCCATGCTGACCCCGGTTCCCCCCCCAGATCTCTCTGTCCCGGGCCCCCCCCGGTTTGAGCTTCTCCCTCCGCCGCTGTTTCGTGTCCCCCGCTCGTCGCCGCCCCCGCCCGCCCCGCCCCCCCCGCCCCCCCTGCGGCCGCTCGTGGTCCTGCGGGGGGGCTGCGGGGCGGGGGGGGGGCGCGGGGGGGGGGGGGGGCGCGGCGGCTGTTCCGCTCGTTCCTGCTCCCCCCCCGCTTCCCGGAGCCGCTGCAGTTCCTGCACTGTCACCTGCGGCTCTGCCGGGACGGGGGGGGGGCGCGGGGGGGGCGGGGGGCGCGGGCTGCCCCGGGTACGGGACACGGGGGGGACACGGGGGGGACATGGGGGGGGGACATGGGGGACACGGGGGGACACGGGGGGGATATAGGGGGGACACGGGGGGTCATGGGAGTGACATGGGGGGACATGGGGGGGACATGGGGGGGACACGGGGGGACGTGGGGGGACACGGGGGGACATGGGGGATCATGGGGGGACACGGGGGGACATGGGGGGGGTCATGGGGGTGACATGGGGGGACATGGGGGGGACATGGGGGTCATGGGGGGGGGGGTCATGGGGGTGACATGGAGGGGGACACGGGGGGACATGGGGGGGGACATGGAGGGGGGACATGGGGGGTCATGGGGGGGACACGGGGGGACGTGGGGGGACACGGGGGGACATGGGAGGGGACATGGGGGGACATGGGGGGGACACGGGAGGTCATTAGGGGGGGCAAGGGAGACATGGGGGGGTCATGGGGGTGACATGGGGGGGACACGGGGGGACGTGGGGGAACACGGGGGGACACGGGGGGACATGGGGGAGACACGAGGGGACATGGGGAGACGTGAGGGGACACGGGGGAACATGGGGGGATATGAGGGGACACGGGGGGACATGGGGGGACATGGGGGGGGGAACATGGGGGGGACATGGGGGGGACATAGGGGGTCATGGAGGTGACACGGGGGGGACATGGGGGGACATGGGGATGACATGGGAGGTCATGGGGGGGGCACGGGGGGACATGGGAGGACATGGGGGGACACGGAGGGACATGGGGGTCATAGGGGGGATATGGGGGTGACATGCGGGGACACAGGGGGACATGGGGGTGACATGGGGGACACGGGGGGGTCATGGGGGGGGGACATGGGGGGACATGGTGGGGTCAGGGGGGGGACATGGGGGGAAACCGGGGTCATGGGGGTGACATGGGGGGGACATGAGGGGGACATGGGGGGTCATGGGGGGGACATGGGGGTGACATGGGGGGACACGAGGGGGACATGGGGGGGACAGAGGGGGACGTGGGGGGACATGGGGGGGACATGGGGGGGGGTCATGGGGGGGACATGGGAGTGACATGGGGGGACATGGGAGGGACATGGGGGGACATGGGGATGACATGGGGGGGACATGCGAGGTCATTGGGGGGGCAAGGGGGGACATGGAGGGGTCATGGGGGTGACATGTAGGGGTCATGGGGGTGACATGGGGGGGACCACGGGGGGACATGGGGGGGACACGGGGCGACATGGGGGTGACATGGGGGGCACAGGGGAGGACACGGGAGGACACGAAGGGGACATGGGGGGGGTCATGGGGGGGACGTGGGGGGGGACATGAGGGGGACACAGGGGGGTCATGGGGGGGGATATGGGAGGGGGTCATGGGGGGACATGGGGAGGGACATGGGGGGACATGGGGATGACATGGGGGGGACATGGGGGGGATATGGGGGTGACATGCGGGGACACGGGGGGGACATGGGGGTGACATGGGGGGACACGGGGGGTTCATGGGGATGACATGGGGGCACATGGGGGGACACGGGGAGTGGGGCGGGACTGGTCCCAGTATGGGGGGGGGCACTGGGAGCGGGGGGTGAACTGGGGGGCACTTGGGTGAACTGGTGCCCCCCCCCGCCCCACTCCCCCCCTCCCCCAGTGCCGGGCGGAGTCATGTGACCCCCGGGAGGGCGGGGCCTCCGGCTCAGGCTCCGCCCCACGGCCCCGCCCCGGCCCCGCCCACGACCGCGCGCTCCGGACCGTCACGCGCCCCATAGTGGTGACTCTGGGACCCACCGGCACCGCCGCGCCAGGTCCGGACCCCCCGGGACCCCCAAACCGGGACCCCAAACAGGACCCTCAAACCCGAGACCCCCAAAACCATGACCCCCCCCCCCCCCGGAACCCCTAAACCGGGACCCCCCCCCCCCCCCAGGACCCCCAAACCGGGACCCCAAACCGGGACCCCCAAACCGAGACCCCCCCCTCGAGACCCCCAAACCGGGACCCCCAAAACTGGGAGCCCCGAAACGGGACCCCAAACAGGGACCGCAAACCGGGACCCCCCCCCCCCTCGGGACCCCCAAACCGGGACCCCTAAAACTGGGACCCCAAACCGGGACACCCCTCGAGACCCCCAAAACTGGGACCCCCCCCCCCGAGACCTCCAAAACGGGACCTCAAACCGGGACCCCCCTCGGGACCCCCCTCGGGACCCCCAAAACCGGGACCCCCCCCCTCGGGACCCCCAAACTGGGGCCCCAAACCGGGACCCCCCTCGGGACCCCCCTCGGGACCCCCAAAACCGGGACCCCCCCCCTCGGGACCCCCAAACCGGGACCCCCCTTCGGGACCCCCCTTCGGGATCCCCAAACCGGGACCCCAAACTGGGACCCCTCCCTCGGGACTCCCAAACCGGGACCTCAAACCGGGACCCCCCTTCGGGACCCCCAAACCGGGACCCCCCTCGGGACCCCCAAACCGGGACCCCCCTTCGGGACCCCCAAACCGGGACCCCCCTCGGGACCCCCAAACCGGGACCCCAAACCGGGACCCCCCTCGGGACCCCCAAACCGGGACCCCAAACCGGGACCCCAAACTGGACCCCCGCCTCGGGACCCCAAACCGGGACCCCCCTCGGGACCCCCAAACCGGGACCCCAAACCGGGACCCCCCCCTCAGGACCCCCAAAACTGGGACCCCCGAAACGGGACCCCAAACCCGGACCACCCCCCCCCCCCCCCGCCCCGGGACCCCAAACCGGGACCCCCAAACCGGGACCCCCCCCCTCGGGACCCCCAAAACTGGGACCCTCCCCGGGACCCATCAAACTGGGACCCTCAAAACTGGGTTCCCCCTCGGGACCCCAAAACCGCGACCCCCCCACCCCCCTCCCCGGGACCCTAAAACCGAGACCCCCCAAACTGGGACCCCCCCGGGACCTCAAAACCGGGACCCCCAAACTGGGACCCTCAAACCTGGGACCCTCAGAACCATGACACTCCCCCCCCCCCCCCCCCCCCTCGGAACCCCCAAAACCGGGAACCCCCCGGGATCCCAAACCTGGGACCCCCAAACCGGGATCCCCAAAATCGCGACCCCCTCGGGACCCCAAAACCGCGACCCCCCCCCCCCGGGACCTCAAAATCGGGACCCTCAAACTGGGACCCTCAAACCTCGGACCCCAGAACCATGACCCCCCCTCCCCCGGAACCCCCAAAACCGAGAACCCCTAGGACCTCAAAACTGGGACCCCGAAACTGGGACCCCAAACCGGGACCCCCCTCGGGACCCCCAAAACTGGGACCCTCCCCAGGACCCATCAAACTGGGACCCCCAAAACTGGGTTCCCCCTCGGGACCCCAAAACCACGACCCCCCCCCCTTCCCGGGACCCTAAAACTGGGGTCCCCAAACTGGGACCCCCCCCCGGGACCTCAAAACTGGGACCCCCCAAACTGGGACCCTCAAACCCGGGACCCTCAGAACCATGACCCCCCCTCCCCCCCGGAACCCCCAAAACCGGGAACCCCTGGGACCTCAAAACTAGGACCCCCAAACTGGGACCCCCCCTCGGGACACCCCCCGGGACCCCCAAAACTGGGACCCTCCCTGGGACCCCAAACCCGGGACCCCCAAACCAGGATCCCCGAAATCGCGACCCCCCCTCCCCCCCGGGACCCCCAAAACTGGGACCCCCCCCGGGAACCCCCAATCCCCCCAAACCGGGACCCCTCCCCCCCAATTTCTATCCCCCCTGCAGGTGCCCCCCCGCTGCCGTTCCCGCCCCTCCCCCCTGTGCTGCACCGCCCCCCGCCCCCCCCGCGGGCCCCGCCCGGACCCCCCCCGCGGGTGAGTGGTGGGGGGGAGGGCCCGGATGCCTGGGTCCCTTTGGGATGGGGTGGGGTGGTTTTTGGGGTACCCGGACACCTGGGTCCCTTTGGGATGGGGTAGGGAGGTTTTGGGGGTCCCCGGACGCCTGGGTCCCTTTGGGATGGGGTGGGGCTGGTTTTTGGGGGTCCCCGGACGCTTGGGTCCCTTTGGGATGGGGTGGGGTGGTTTTTGGGGTACCCGGACACCTGGGTCCCTTTGGGATGGGGTAGGGAGGTTTTGGGGGTACCCGGACGCCTGGGTCCCTTTCAGGAAGGGGTGGGACGGTTTGGGGGTCCCCGGACGCCTGGGTCCCTTTGGGAAGGGGTGAGGTGGTTTTGGTGGTACCCGGATGCCTGGGTCCCTTTGGGAAGGGGTGGGGTGGTTTTGGGGGTACCCGGACGCCTGGGTCCCTTTGGGATAGGGTGGGCTGGTTTTGGGGTCCCCGGACACCTGGGTCCCTTTGGGAAGGGGTGGGGTGGTTTTGGTGGTACCCGGATGCCTGGGTCCCTTTGGGATGGAGTGGGGTGGTTTTGGGGGTACCCGGATGCCTGGGTCCCTTTGGGATAGGGTGGGCTGGTTTTGGGGTCCCCGGACGCCTGGGTCCCGCTGACTGTGCCCCCCCCAGCCCCCGCTGTGCCCCCCCCGGCTGTCGCTGCTGTTTCCTTTGGGGCCTTCGTGTTGGGGGCGGCGCTGGCGGGGGGGCTGTGGTGGGTCCACGGCCGCACAGGTGAGGGACCCCCCCCCCCCCAAAACTGAGACCCCCCCCCCCCCAAAACTAGGGACCCCTCCCCCAACTGTGAACCCCCAAGTGACCCAACAAACTGTTTCCCCCCCCCAACTGTGACCCCTTCCCCAAAATCTGTGACACCCCCCCCCCCACCAAGACTGGGGACCCCCCCAACTGTGAACCCCCATGTGACCCCTCCCCAAAAAACTGATTCCCCCCCCCCCCAAACTGTGACCCCTCCCCCAAAATCTGAGACACCCCCCCCCAAAACTTGGACCCTCTCCCAATCTGTGATTTCCCTGTGACCCCCCCCAAAAAAAAACTGACCCACAAAACTGTGCCCCCCCCAAAAATCTGTGACCCCCCCAAAACATGTTACTCCCCCAGTCAACCCCCCCAAACTGTCACCCCCTCCAAACCGTTACCCCCACCTCCCAAATTTATTACCCCCCCAAATTTATTACCCCCCCCAAACTGTGACCCCCCCCCCTCCCCATCCCCCCTCCCTAATTTTTTCCCTCCCCCCAAGCCGCCTCTCGACCCCCCCCCAGCTCCAGCGCTGCCCCCCAGGTATGGACTGGGAATACT
>NW_027659985.1:0-44975 GCF_963082525.1 Nesoenas mayeri
CAGGCGCCCCCCACAAAACGGGGGGTCTGGGGGGGCACACAGACAGTGATCCCCCCCATAGATACTGAGCACCCCCAAAATGGGGATGGGGGGGGTTGGTTGTGTCGTGGGGTTTGGGGGTCCATGGGGCTCAATGGGGGGGTCCATGGGGTTCAATGGGGTCCATTGGGGCTGGGGGGGTTCATTGGGTCTATGGGGTTCAATGGGGCTCAGGGGGGACCATGGGGGTTCGGGGGGGGGACCATTGAGGTCTATGGGGTTCAATGGGGGTTCAGGGGTCATGGGGTTCAATGGGGTTTGGATGAGTCCATATGGTTTGGGGGGGTCCATGGGGCTCAATGGGGGGGTCCATGGGGTTCAATGGGGTCCATTGGGGCTGGGGGGGGTTCATTGGGGTCTATGGGGTTCAATGGGGCTCAGGGGGGACCATGGGGGTTTGGAGGGGGACCATTGGGGTCTATGGGGTTCAATGGGGGTTCAGGGGTCCATGGGGCTCAATGGGGGGGTCTATGGGGTTCAATGGGGTTCATTGGGGCTGAGGGGGTTCATTGGGGTCCATGGGGTTCAATGGGGTTTGGGGGGGACCATGGGGGTTCGAGGGGGACCATTGGGGTCTATGGGGTTCAATGGGGTTTGGATGAGTCCATACGGGTTTGGGGGGATCCATGGGGTTCATTGGGTTCCATGTGAATTTGGGGGGGGGGGTCGGGTCCATGTGGGTTCAGGGGATTTGGGGGTTCATTGGGGTCCATGTGGGGTCAGGGGTTTGGGGGTCCATGGGGTTCAATGGGGGGGTTTGGATGGGTCCATGTGGTCTAGGGGGGGGTCAGTGGGTTCCATGGGGGTTCAGGGGTTTTGGGGGTTCAGTGGATTTGGGGGGTCCATGGGGTTCACTGGGGTCCATTGGGGTTGGGGGGTTCATTGGGTCCATGGGGTTCAATGGGGTTCGGATTGGTCCATGTGGGTTTGGGGGGGTTCCATGGGGATTTAGGGGGGGGTCCATGGGGGTTCAGGGGGTCTGGACAGGTCCACGTGTGTCTGGGGGGGGTTCAGTGGGTTCCATGGGTGTTTGGACGGGTCCATTTGAGCTCAGGGCGGGGGGGGGGGGGTGTCCCTATCCCCTCACCCCTGTGTGCGGGGGCGGCCTCCGCTGAACCAACCCAAGAAGCCCCGCCCCCCGGCGGCTCCGTCGCTCTCCATGCGCAGGCGCAGAGCGTTCCCCGCGCGCGCAGGGGGCCCGGCCGGAACGTGCCGCAGAAGCGGCCGAGCAGCGGGGCCGCGGGTTCGAGTCCCGCGAACACCGAGACCGAATCGAACCGGCAACGGGCGTCGGGTTCCAGGTCAAAGACTCGGAACCACAGCGTGGCCACTTGACCCTCGGGGACCTGGGGGGGCAGCGTGGGGTGGGGGGGGGGCAGCGGTGTCACCCGTGTCCCCTCGGGGACGTGGGGACATCGGGGTCAAAAGCTGCCTCACTTGCTCCAGCAGGGGGCAGCAGTGCCCCCCCCACCATGGGTGACTGGGGGACATGGGGGACATTGGGGTCACCACCCCCCCCCCCCCGGGGGACATGGGGACATTGGGGGACATTGGGGTCACCACCCCCCCCCGGGGGACATGGGGACATTGGGGTCACCACCCCCCCCCCCCCGGGGGACATGGGGACATTGGGGGACATTGGGGTAACCAACCTCCCCCGGGGGACATGGGGACATTGGGGTCACCACCCCCCCCCCCCCCGGGGACATGGGGACATTGGGGGGACATTGGGGTAACCAACCTCCCCCCGGGGGACATGGGGACATTGGGGTCACCACCCCCCCCCCCGGGGGACATGGGGACATTGGGAGGACATTGGGGTCACCCCCCCCCTCCCAGGGACATGGGGACATTGGGGGACATTGGGGGTCACCACCCCCCCCCCCCGGGGGACATGGGGAAATTGGAGGACAATGTCACATCAATCAGGGTGTCCCCAGGATTTTGGGGTGTCCCCCCTGGTGGGGGGGGGGGGGGTTTGACATCAATCAGGGTGTCCCCAGGATTTTGGGGTGTCCCCCCTTGGGGGGTTGGGGCGCCCCTGGGGGTTTGGAGGTGTCAGGACCGGAATGGTCCATGTGAAGTTGCTGGGGGGGGGGATGTTGGGGTTGGGGGATATTGGGGTTCGGGGGGGGATGTTGGGTTCAAAGGGGGGGAGTCAGGATGCCCAGGGGGGGTTTGGGGGTGTAAGGGGGGTTTTGGGGGGGGGTCCGTACCGTGATGGTCCATGTGCAGTTGCTGTGGGGGGGGTACGGGTGGGGAAACCCCTCGCTGGCCACGTAGCCCGAGTCCCCCCGGAGTTGCCCCCACATGGGAACACGGGCCTGGGGACAAAGTTGGGGGGGGGGGTGTGACAATATGGGGGGGGTCTAAATGGGGGGTCCCGAGAGTTTGGGGGGACACGGATTGGATGGGGTAGGGGGGGGGTCCCAGTACCGGGGGTCTCAAGCTGGGGAGGGGGAGGGAAGGGGGTTTATAGGGGGGTCTTGGGGGGGGTCCCGGTCTGGGAGGGGGGGGGTCCCAGGATGGGGGTCCCAGTCCTGGGGGTCTCAATCTGGGGTTGGGGGGGGAGGGGGGGGGGGGGGGTTTATAGGGGGGTCTTGGGGGGGGAGAGGGGGTTTATAGGGGGGGTCTTCGGGGGGGGGGGGGGGGGGGGGTTTATAGGGGGGTCCTGGGGGGGTTTCCGGGAATTAAGGGGTTTCTGGGGGGAGTCCGAGAATTAAGGGGGTTCTGGGGGGGTCCCGGGAATTAAGGGGGTTCCGGGGGGGGTCCGGGAATTAAGGGGTTCTGGGGGGGGGTCTCGGAATTAAGGGGGTTCTAGGGGGGGTCCGGGAATTAAGGGGGTTCTAGGGGGGGGGGGGGTCCCGGAAATTAAGGGGGTTCTGGGGGGGGTTCCGGGGGGGTCCCGTCCGGGGGGCGGTACCTGGAGCCATTGCGGGGTGCCGGGGTGGGTGCGGGGACCGGGGGGGGCCCCAGGCCCAGCAGCAGCAGCAGCGGCAGCGCCGGGACCGGCGGGTTCATGGCGACCGAACCGGGGGGGTCCGATCCCGATTGGGGGGGGGGGGGGTTCGGAGGGGCGGGGTTAGCGCCGCGACACGCCCACAAAGGGCGGGGGTTCGCTAAGCCACGCCAAGCGCTGCGCTGCGAGGTGGCCACGCCCCCCCGCCAGGGGCAAGGCTATGGGAGGGGCGTGGCTAAAGGCAGGGGGCGTGGCTTAGTGAGGCCGCGCCCCCGTGATTTGCCCTATTAGGGAATAGGCGGGGTATTCCTAAGCCACGCCCCCGCTGGGGGGTAAAGGAGGCGTGGTCTTGTGGGGGCGTGGCTTCCAGCTGCCAAGCTGGACGGGGCGGGGCGGTGACGTCACTAAGGGGGCGCGGCCGCGGCGCCCACGTGAGGGGCAGCGCAGCCTGAACCACTTTGAACAGGCGGGGGGGTCGAGGGGGGATGCGGGCGCGGCTTGTAATGAGCGATTCCTCCCTAATTAGCGAGCTCCCCCTTTTAATTAGGCGATGCCTGTAAATGGAGGGGTGGGATTCGCTTAATTAATTAATTTTAATGTGTTTTCCACCCGGTCGTGTCGGGTGGGACGGCCCTTCCATCACGTGCTTCCCCAGACGGCTCCTCATTGGTCGGAAACCTGCGCCAATGGGGGCGCTGGGGGGGGGGGGGGGGGGGGCGAGCGGCACCATGGTAACCGGGAGGGGGCGCGGACGGGAGGTCACGTGTGCGAGCGGCACCATGGTAACAGGGAGGGGGCGCGGAGGGGAGGTCACGTGTGCGAGCGGCACCATGGTAACCGGGAGGGGGCGTGGACGGGAGGTCACGTGTGCGAGCGGCGCTGTGGTGCCCGGGGAGGGGGCGTGGCCACCTCACCATGGTAACCGTAGGCGTGGCCAGGTCACCTGAGCACCGTCACCACGGCAACGGGAGGCGTGGTCAGGAGCTCACGTGAGCGAGCGGCACCATGGTGAGCGCACCGGGGCGGGGCGGGGGGGGGGAACTGGTAAACCGGGGCGGGTGAGGGGGGCGCAAACCGGAGCCAACGGCGGTTTACCGGCTCCCCCCCCAGACCACAGCGCTGACCCAGGGGCTGGAGCGGATCCCGGACCAACTGGGTTACCTGGTGATCAGCGACGGCGCCCGTGTTGGCGGTGAGACCCGGATGTGGACACCCCCCAGGGGTGGGGAGTGGTCTCGTCCCCGTTGTCCCCTCACGTTGTCCCGCCGTTCCCCCCCCTCAGTCCTCCGGGGAGCTGGAGAACGACGAGCGCTCCGCCGCCGTGCTGTCCGAGCTGGTGGGCACGGCCTGCGGGCTGCGGCTGCACCGGGGGCTCGAACCGCCGTTCAAGCGGCTCTCGGGTGAGTCCCGCCGGTTCCGGACCCCCCCCCAAACCGGGACCCCAACCGGGGTGACCCCCGCAATGTCCCCGCAGTGGTTTTCGGGGAACACTCGCTGCTCGTCACGGTCTCTGGGCAGAAATTGTTCGTGGTCAAGCGGCAGAACCGGAGCCCCGAGCCCGTGAATGTGTGAGGATCGGCGGGGGGGGGACCCCAAATGACACCCAGAGGGACCCAAATGACACCCCGGGGGGACCCCAAAATGACACCCGGGGGTCCCCACAATAAATGTCTTGGTGTCCCCCCTGATAAATGTCTTGGTGTCCCCAATAAATGACGTCCCTGGGGTCCCCCATAAATGACACCCAGGGGTCCCCCAGTTAGTGTCTTGGGGTCCCAATTAATGTCCTGTGTCACCCTAATAAATGACATCCTGGTGTCCCCAATAAGTGTCTTTGTGTCCCCCCAATAAATGTCCCGGGGTCCCCAATTAGTGTCCTGGGGTCCCCAATTAATGTCCTGGTGTCACCCTAATAAATGACATCCTGGGGTCCCCAATAAGTGTCCTGGTGTCACCCCAATTAATGACAACCTGGCGTCCCAATAAATGACACCCAGGGGTCCTCAATTAATGTCCCGGTGTCCCCCATAAATGACACCCAGGGAACCCCAATTAGTGTCCTGGTGTTCCCCCAATTAATGTCATGGGGTCCCAATAAATGACACCCAGGGGTCCCCAATTACTGTCCTGGGGTCTCCAATAAATGACACCCAGGGGTCCCCTCAATAAATGGCACCTTCGTGTCACCCCAATAAATGACATCCTGGTGTCCCCCCATAAATGACATCTTGGGTCCCTAATTCACCCCCGTCCCCCCCCATCCCCATGTCCCCCCATGTCCCCTCACATCACCCCATGTCCCCCCGTGTCCCCAAAGTGACAGGGGTGTCCCCAGCCCGGTGCTTTATTGGCACAGACAGACAGACGGCACGGCGCCGGGACAAATAAATACGGGGGGGGACAAATAAATACAGGGGGGATAAATAAATATGGGGGGGACACAAATAAATACGGAGGTTGGGGGGCAGAGGTGACACCTGGGACGTCCCCATGTCCCCCCCAGGCTGAGGACAGTCCCATGTCCCCCCACTTTGGGGACAGTCCCCATTGGCCCCCATGTCCCCCCCACTTTGGGGACAGTCCCCATAGTCCCCCCGCTTTGGGGACAGTCCCCATTGGCCCCCATTGTCCCCCCAGTTTGGGCACAGTCCCCATTGGCCCCCATGTCCCCACTTTGGGGACAGTCCCATTGGCCCCCATGTCCCCACTTTGGGCACAGTCCCCATTGGCCCCCATGTCCCCCCCACTTTGGTGACAGACCCTTGTCCCCCCACTTTGGGGACAGTCCCCATTGGCCCCCATGTCCCCCCACTTTGGGGACAACCCCATGTCCCCCCAGTTTGGGCACAGTCCCCATTGGCCCCCATGTCCCCCCAGTTTGGGGACAGTCCATGTCCCCCATGTCCCCACTTTGGGGACAGTCCCCATGTCCCCCCACTTTGGGCACAGTCCCCATGTCCACCCCACTTTGGCGACAGACCCTTGTCCCCCCACTTTGGGGACAGTCCCATGTGTCCCCAATGTGTCCCCACTTTGGGCACAGCCCCATGTCCTCCCACTTTGGGGACAGTCCCCATTGGCCCCCATGTCCCCCCACTTTGGGGACAGTCCCCATTGGCCCCCATGTCCCCCCACTTTGGCGACAGACCCTTGTCCCCCCACTTTGGGCACAGTCCCCATGCCCCCCATGTTGGGGACAGTCCCATGTCCCCCATGTTCCCCATGTCCCCCCACTTGGGGACAACCCCCATGTCCCCCCACTTTGGGGACAGCCCTGTGTCCCCACCCCCATCCCATTGCCTCCCCAGTGCGGCCGTGGGTCCCCCCGTCTCCATTGTCCCCCCCATTGTCCCCATTGTCCCCAATGCCCCCGATGTCCCCATTGTCCCCATTGCCCCCAATGTCCCCATTGCCCCCAATGTCCCAATGTCCCCATTGCCCCCGATGTCCCCAATGTCCCCGTTGTCCCCAATGTCCCCGTTGCCCCCATTGCCCCCAATGTCCCCATTGCCCCCAATGTCACTTGACGGGCTCCACCACAGCACCTTGCACTCGCGCTTGGCGATCTTGTCCAGCGCCAGCACGGCGCGGTCGGGAGGGGGCGGGGGGTGCAGCGGCCGCCCCACGGGGGACCCCACCGGGGGGGTGATGGCGCGCCGCTCCATCACGCTGCCCGACCTGCAGGGGGCAGGGGATGGGGACGGTCACCCCGGGTCAGCCCTGGTCACCCCGAGGTGTCCCCATCACCCCCATTGTCCCCATCATCCCCATTGTTCCTATTATTCACATGTCCCCACCATCCCCATGTCCCCATCACCCCCATTATCCCCATTGACCCATGTCCCCATCATCCCATTGTCCCCATCATCTCCATGTTCCCATGTCCCCATTATCCCCATCATCCCCATGACCCCATCATCCCCATGTCCCCATCATCCCATTGTCCCCATCATCTCCATGTTCCCATGTCCCCATTATCCCCATCATCCCCATGACCCCATCATCCCCATGTCCCCATCATCCCATTGTCCCCATCATCTCCACCATCCCCATTGTCCCAATCATCCAATCACCCCCATCATCCCCATCACCCCCATTGTCCCCATCATCCCCACCACTCCCATCATCCCCATTATCCCCATCATCCCCATGTCCCCATTGTCCCCATCATCCCCATTATCCCCATGTCCCCATTGTCCCCATCATCCCCATTGTCCCCATCATCCCCATTGTCCCCATCATCCCCACCATCCCCATGTCCCCATCACCCCCATTATCCCCATTGTCTCCATCACCCCCCACCATCCCCATGTCCCCATTATCCCCATTGTTCCCATTGTTCACATGTCCCCACCATCCCCATTGTCCCCCCCCATCATCCCCATTATCCCCATGTCCCCATTGTCCCCATCATCCCCATTGTCCCCATCATCCCCATTGTCCCCACCATCCCCATGTCCCCATCATCCCATTATCCCCATTGTCCCCATCACCCCCACCATCCCCATGTCCCCATTATCCCCATTGTTCCCATTGTTCACATGTCCCCACCATCCCCATTGTCCCTATCATCCCCATTATCCCCATTGTCCCCATCATCCCCATGACCCCATCAACCCCATCATCCCCATCACGCCCATTGTCCCCACCCTCCCCATGTCCCCACTGTCCCCATCATCCCCATTGTCCCCACCACCCCCATTCTCCCCCACCACCCCCATTGTCCCCATTGACCCCATCGTCCCCATCATCCTCATTGACCCCATTGTCCCCATTGTCCCCATTGTACTGATCACCCCCATTGTCCCCACCATCCCCATTATCCCCATCACCCCCATTGTCCCCACCATCCCCATTGTCCCCATCAACCCCATCACCCCCACCATCCCCATTATCCCCATTGACCCCATTGTCCCCATCAACCCCATTGTCCCCATTATCCCCATCACCTCCATTGTCCCCACCATCCATCCCCATCACCCCCATTGTCCCCACCATCCCCATGTCCCCATCACCCCCATTGTCCCCACCATCCCCATGTCCCCATCACCCCCATTATCCCCATTGTCCCCATCATCTCCACCATCCCCATGTCCCCACCATCCCCATTGTCCCCACCATCCCCATTGTTCCCATTGTCCCCACCACCCCCATAGTCCCCGATGTCCCCATCATCCCCATGTCCCCGGTACCTCATGAGGTGTCCGCGGTTGGGCTGCTGGTGCGAGAAGGACTGGGAGCGGCCCAGCCCGGCCTGGTGCCGCTCCACCAGCTCCCGCACGGCCGGGCTGCCGGGGCTGCTGCGGCGCGACAGCGCGCGGGGCTCCCCGGGACCCCCCCCCCACGCTGGCCGTGAACTGCAGCTTCAGCTTCATGTGCTGGGACAGCTGCGGACACGGGGACAATGGGGGTGATGGGGGCATTGGGGGTGATGGGGACATTGGGGGTGATGGGGGCACTGGGGGCGATGGGGACATTGGGGGTGATGGGGACATTTGGGACATTGGGGGCGATGGGGGCGATGGGGACATTGGGGGCGATGGGGGCGATGGGGACACCAGGGGACACACAGAGGGGTGGTGGGGACATCAGGGACACCATGAGACCTGGGGGGACACATAGAGGGGCCGTGGGGGACACCAGGGACACTGTGAGACTGGGGGGACACCGTGAGACTGGGGGGGACACACAGAGGGGCCATGGGGACACCAAGGGGGACATGGGGGGACACTGGGGAGGACACAGAGGGGACATGGGGGGGACACACAGAGAGGTGGTGGGGACACCAGGGACACCATGAGACCAAGGGGGACACACAGAGGGGCCGTGGGGACACCAGGGGGGCCATGGGGACACCAAGGGGGACATGGGGGGACACCAGGGACACAGGGGACACCGTGGGGGACATGGGGGGGACACTGGGGGGGGACATGGGGGTCTGACCTCGAAGAGCCCGGCGCGCAGGGCCTGGAAGGCCACGCGGATGGTGACACCGTGAGACCAGGGGGGACACACAGAGGGGCCATGGGGACACCAGGGGGGACATGGGGACACTGGGGGGACATGGGGGGACACCAGGGGACACTGGGGGGACATGGGGGGGGGACACAGAGGGGTGGTGGAGACATCAGGGACACCGTGAGACCAGGGGGGACACACAGAGGGGCCATGGGGACACCAGGGGGCACATGGGGACACTGGGGGGACATGGGGGGACACCAGGGGACACTGGGGGGACATGGGGGGGGACACAGAGGGGTGGTGGAGACATCAGGGACACCGTGAGACCAGGGGGGACACACAGAGGGGCCATGGGGACACCAGGGGGGACATGGGGGGACACCAGGGGACACCGAGGGGACATGGGGGGACACTGAGGGGGACACAGAGGGGACACCGGGGGGGACATTGGGACACCGTGAGACCAGGGGGGACACACAGAGGGGCCGTGGGGACACCAGGGGGACATGGGGGGACACTGAGGGGACACTGGGGGGGACACAGAGGGGACATGGGGGGGACACCAGGGGGGACACCGGAGGGGTACACAGAGGGGTGGTGGAGACACCAGGGACACCATGAGACCAGGGGGGACACACAGAGGGGCCATGGGGACACCAGGGGTGCCATGGGGACACCGGGGGGGACATGGGGACACTGGGGGGGACACCGGAGGGGACACGGGGGGGGACATGGGGGTCTGACCTCGAAGAGCCCGGCGCGCAGGGCCTGGAAGGCCACGCGGATGGTGCGGGCGCTGCCCTTGCGCGAGTAGCCCAGGTTGGTGAGCGGCGTGTGGCAAACGACGGCGTCCAGCGCCGCCTGCGCCGCGCGGCCCCCGGCGCCCCTGCCTGCGACACGGCGCTGGACCCATCCGACACCCCGTCCCCAGCGGACACCCCCGGGTCCCCTGTGTCCATCCAGACACCCCTGGCCCTGCCCCAGGGTCCCTGTCCCCATTTGACACCCCCATCCCCATCGGACACCCCTGTCCCCATCCCAGGGTCCCTGTGTCCATCCCAGGGTTCCTTATCCCCGTCCCAGGGTCCCCTGTCCCCATCAGACACCCCTGTCCCCATCCCATTGTCCCCATCATCCCCATCGTCCCCATTGCCCCCAATGTCCCCATTGCCCCCAACGTCCCCATTGCCCCCATTGTCCCCATTGACCCCAGTGTCCCGATTGCTCCTATTACCCCCAATGCCCCCACTGCCCCCAATGCCCCCATTGTCCCCATTGCCCCCATCATCCCCAATGTCCCCATCGCCCCCAACGTCCCCAATGTCCCCATTGCCCCCATGGTCCCCCAATGTCCCAATTGCCCCCAAATGTCCCCATTGCCCCCAACATCCCCATTGCTCCCATCATCCCCAATGTCCCCATTACCCCCAATGTCCCCATTGTCCCCATCGCCCCCAACGTCCCCATCACCCGCAACGTCCCCATTGTCCCCCAATGTCCCCAATGCCCCCACTGTCCCCAATGTCCCCATCATCCCCATTGCCCCCAACATCCCCAATGTCCCCATTATCCCCATCGCCCCCAATGTCCCCATTGCCCCCAATGTCCCCATTGCCCCCAGCGTCCTCAATGTCTCCATTGCCCCCAACGCCCACATTGCCCCCAACATCTCCAATGTCCCCATTGCCCCCAAGGTCCCCATTACCCCCAATGTCCCCAATCTCCCCATTGCCCCCAATGTCCCCATCACCCCCAATATCCCCATTGCCCCCAATGTCCCCATCACCCCCATCACCCCCATCGCCCCCAATGTCCCCACCGGCCTCGGGCGTCCAGACGAGGCGCACGGCCAGGAAGTCCTGCAGGTCGTTGAGCAGCGTGTAGGTGACGGTGAAGCGCTGGCGCGCGCGCACCGGGGACTCGCAGGCGGCCGTCATCACGAACCGCGGCCGCTCCAGACGGATGCTCGGCAGCCTGGGGACACGGGGACATTGGGGGTGATGGGGGCAATGGGGGCAATGGGGTGATGGGGGCATTGGGGGCAATGGGGGTGATGGGGGCAATGGGGGTGATGGGGACATTGGGGACAATGGGGACATTGGGGACATTGGGGACATTGGGGACATTGGGGACATTGGGGGCATTGGGGGTGATGGGGGTGATGGGGACGATGGGGACGATGGGGGTATTGGGGACGATGGGGGCAATGGGGGCGATGGGGACATTGGGGACATGCGGACACATGGGGACATTGGGGACATGAGGACACAGGGACACGGGGACATGGGGACACAGGGACATTGGGGACACGGGGACACATGGGGACACGGGGACAGGGAGACATGGGGACACGGGGACATGGGGACAGGGGGAAGGTCTCACCGGTAGTGTGTGTAGATGCAGCTGGTGAAGGGCAGCTTGGGCGTGGACCAGCGCAGCACGGCCACCAGCGGCACCTCCAGCCCCTGGGACAGCGGGACACGCGGACGGGAGGGGACATGGGGACAGGGGACATGGGACATGGGACATGGGGACATGGGGGACATGGGGGACAGGGGACAGGGGACATGGGGACAGGGGGATATGGGACATGGGGACAGGGGGGACATGGGGACAGGGGGATATGGAGACATGGGGGGACATGGGGACATTGCTGACCCACTGTCCCCTCATCCTGATGTCCCCCAATTGTCCCCTGAGCCCTATGTCCCCCCCATGTCCCCCAGTTGTCCCATGTCCCCCCAATCCCCCATGTCCCCCCATGTCTCCCTGTCCCATGTCCCCATATCCCTATGTCCCCCCATGTCCCATATCCCCCTGTCCCTTGTCCCCATATCCCCATGTTCCCATGTCCCCATGTCCTATATCCCCTTGTCCCCACATCCCCATATCCCATGTCCCCCTGTCCCCATATTGCCACGTCCCCATATCCCCATGTCCCCATATCCCCCTGTCCCCATGTCCCATATCCTTTTGTCCCCATGTCCCCATGTCCCCATGTCCCATGTCCCCCCATATACCCATGTGCCATGTCCCATGTCCTCATATCCCATATCCCCCTGTCTCCATGTCCCATATCCCTTTGTCCCCATGTCCCATATCCCTTTGTCCCCATGTCCCCTGTCCCCATATCCCCATGTCCCCATATCCCCATGTCCCCCTGTTCCCCTGTCCCCATGCCCCCTGTCCCCATGTCCCATATCCCCCTGTCCCATGTCCCCATAACCCTATGTCCCCCCATCCCCATATTCCCATGTCCCATACCCCCATATCTCATGTCCCCCTGTCCTCCATGTCCCCATATCCCCATATCCCCCTGTCCCCCTGTCCCTTGTCCCCATGTCCCCACACCACCATGTCCCCTGTCCCCCATGTCCCCATGTGCCATGTCCCATGTCCTCCTGTCCCCATATTCCCATGTCCCATACCCCTATGTCCCCATATCCCATATCCCCCTGTCCCCCCATATCCCCATGTCCCCATATCCCCCCACGTCCCCATATCCCCATGTCCCATATCCCCATGACCCCATGTCCCCTGTCCCCCCATCGCCATATCCCATGTCCCCCTGTCCCCCCGTGTCCCCGTGTCCCCCCATATCCCCCCCCCCACCTCTCTCCCATCCTCGGGGGGTCTCTCCGGCGCCTGCAGCTGGAACAGGAAGTTTTGCTCCTCCAGGGCGCTCAGGGCGCAGGGACCCCCGGAACTGGATCCCGATCCGGATCCGGATCCAGCACCGGCCACGCGGCAGAACGCGCCCACCGGGACCTCCCCGGAGTGGTGGCTGTGGGGACACGGGGACATGGGGGGTCATGGGGGGACATGGGGACATGGGGACACGGGGGGGGGACATGAGGACACAGGGGGACATGGGGGGACGTGGGGGGACATGGGGATACGTGGGGGGACACGGGGATATGGGGACACATGGGGACATGGGGAGACATGGGGACACGGAGGGACATGGGGGACATGGGGACACATGGGGGGACACAGGGATATGGGGACACATGGGGACATGGGGGGACATGGGGACACGGGGGGACACGGGGGGACACGGGGGGACACGGGGGGACATAGAGACCCTCAGTGTCCCCCCTGTCACCCCATGGACTGTCCCCTTGTCACTCTGGGGCCTGTCCCATTGTCACCCTGGGGGTCCCGTGGACTGTCCCATTGTCACCCTGGGGTCCCGGGGCCTGTCCCCTTGTCACCCCATGGACTGTCCCATTGTCACCCTGGGGACCCCAGGGCCTGTCCTATTGTCACCCCATGGACTGTCCCATTGTCACCCTGGGGTCCCCGGGCACTGTCCCATTGTCACCCTGGGGGTCTCGTGGACTGTCCCATTGTCACCCTGGGGGTCCCGGGGACTGTCCCCATGTCCCCGTGTCCCGCGCTCACCAGACGTCGTCGACCAGCAGCACGGAGCCGTCGGGCATGACGGGCAGGTAACTGGCGTTGAAGTTGGGCAGGATGCGCACGTCCCACAGGGAGATCTCCTCCTGAGACCACCCGTTCAGCACTGCACGGGGACACCGCGACGGGGACACGGGGACACGGGGACGGGGACACGGGGACACGGGGACGGGGACACCGGGACGGGGACACGAGGACGGGGACACGGGGACAGGGACATGGGGACGGGGACATGGGGACGGGGACAGGGGGACGGGGACAGGGGGACGGGGACAGGGGGACATGGGGACATGGGGACGGGGACATGGGGACGGGGACATGGGGATGGGGACAGGGGGACGGGGACAGGGGGACGGGGACAGGGGGACATGGGGACATGGGGACGGGGACATGGGGACGGGGACATGGGGACGGGGACATGGGGATGGGGACAGGGGGACGGGGACAGGGGGACATGGGGACATGGGGACGGGGACATGGGGACGGGGACATGGGGACGGGGACATGGGGACATGGGGACACCAGCAGGGACATGGGGACATGGGACATGGGGACACCGGTGGGGACAGGGGACATGGGGACAGGAGACATGGGATATATGAGGATATAGGGTTGGATATAGGATATAGGAACATTCCCATGTCCCCACACTGTCCCCCTCCCATTCCCATGTCCCCATGCTGTCCCCATGTCCCCATCCCCTTCCCATGTCCCCATATCCCCATATCCCCCTGTCCCCATGTCCCCCTGTCCCCATATCCCCATATTCCTATGTCTCCCTGTCCCCATGTCCCCACACTGTCCCCATGTCCCCTGTCCCCATGTCCCCTGTCCCCATGTCCCCTGTCCCCATATCCCCCTGTCCCCATGTCCCTGTCCCCATGTCCCATGTCCCCGTCCCCTCACCTTTAAGCACCGTCAGGTATTTGCCAGACACGCTGAGCTGGCGGCACCGAACCACGGGGGGGGGCAGGACCGTCAGCAGGGAGCTCACTGCGGGGACATGGGGACATTGGGGACATCGGGGTCATCGGGGACATTGGGGGACATGGGGACATCAAGGACATTGGGGGACATAGGGACATTGGGGGACACAGGGACATTGGGGTCATCAGGGACATGGGGACATCGGGGTCATCAGGGACATTGGGGACATTGGGGGACATGGGGACATCGGGGGATACGGGGACATCGGGGTCATCAGGGACATGGGGGACATGGGGACACGGGGACATCGGGGTCGTCAGGGACATGGGGGACATGGGGACATTGGGGGACATTGGGGGACACTGGAGGGGACACGGGTGGTCAGGGGACACGGGTGTCAGGGATACCAGAGGGGACACGGGTGGGGACATGGGAGGTGACACCAGAGGTGACACAGAGGGGACACAGGTGGGAACATGGGTGGTCAGGGGACACGGAGGGGACACGGAGGGGAGATGGAAGTGACATGGGAGGTGACATGGGAGGTGACACAGGTGGGAACACGGGTGGGAACAGGGGTCATCAGGGGACACGGAGGGGAGATGGAAGTGACATGGGAGGTGACATGGGAGGTGACACAGGTGGGAACAGGGGTCATCAGGGGACACGGGAGGTGACACGGGAGGGGACACAGAGGGGACACGGGTGAGAACACGGGTGGTCAGGGGACATGGGAGGTGACACTGGAGGGGACATGGAGGGGACACTGGAGGGGACACTGGAGGGGACACTGAGGTGATGCGGAGGTGATGCGGAGGGGACACGGAGGGGACACGGAGGGGACACGGGTGGTCAGAGGACACGGGAGGTGACATGGAGGGGACATGGGAGGGGACATGGAGGGGACATGGGTGAGAACATGGGTGGTCAGGGGACAGGGGAGGTGACACAGAGGGGGCACAGGAGGGGACATGGGAATGGACATGGGAGGGGACACAGAGGTGACACTGGAGATAACAGAGGGGATGCGGAGGGGACACAGGTGGGAACATGGGTGGTCAAGGGACATGGAGGTGACATGGAGGGGACACGGAGGTGACACAGAGGGGACACGGAGGGGACACGGAGGGGCCGCGGAGCCGCCCTCACCCTGCGCCTTGAAGCCGCCGTGCTGGGTGCGGAACACGCTGGCCGGGGCGCGCGCCTGCAGCAGCCGCAGCACCCCCCCGGGGACCCCCCCGGAGACCCCCCCGGCGTCCCCCCCAGCGTCCCCTCCCGGCTCCGGCGCCTCGCGCTGCCACACCGTCACCACCACCTGGGGACAATGCAGGGGACAATGGAGGTGACACTGGTGTCCCCCCCGGTGTCACCACCACCTGGGGACAATGGAGGGGACAATGGGGACAGGGGACATGGGAGGTGACTCCGGTGTCCCCCCTGGTGTCCCCTGGTGTTCCCCCCCGGTGTCACCGCCACCTGGGGACAGGGGACATGGGAGATGGGAGGTGACCCCGGTGTCCCCCCCCGGTGTCACCGCCACCTGGGGACAGGGGACAATGGAGGTGACACTGGGGTCCCCCCTGGTGTCCCCCCCAGTGTCACCACCAGTGTCACCACCACCTGGGGACACGGGACACGCTGGAGGTGACCCCGGTGTCCCCCCCAGTGTCTCCCCCCTAAAGTGTCCCCCCTGGTCTGTCCCCTCCCAGTGTCCCCCCTGGTGTCCCCCCCAGTCTGAACCCCTGGTCTGACCCCCCCCCAGTGTCCCCCCCAGTCTGACCCACCCCCAACCCAGTGTCCCCTCCAGTGTCCCCCCCGGTGTGTGTCCCCCCCCGCTGACCTTGGCCTTGACAGTGGTGCAGCCCCCCCCCGGTCTGACCCCCCCGCCGACCTTGGCCTTGACGGTGGTGCAGCCCCCTCAGTGTCCCCCCCCGCTGACCTTGGCCTTAAGGGTGCGGGGGGGCAGCCCCCCCGGTGTCCCCCCCCTGATGTGTGTGTCCCCCCCCCCGCTGACCTTGGCCTTGAGGGTGCGGGGGGGCAGCCTGTCCAGCGTGACGGTGAGCGGGAAGATCACCTCGTCGGGACACACGATGGGATCCTCCACGGGGACCTGGGGACACGGGGACAGCGGCGCTGGCGCCGGCCCCTTGGCCTTGGCCCTGTGTCCCCAGCCCCTTGTCCCCATCCCCCTGTCCTTGTCCCCCTGTCCCCATCCCCATCCCCCTGTCCCCATCCCCCTGTCCCTATGCTCCTGTCATTGTCCCCATCTCCATCCCCCTGTCCCCATCCCCTCATCCTTGTCCCCATCCCCCTGTCCCCATCCCCGTCCCCATCTCCTTGTCCCTGTCCCCATGCTCCTGTCATTGTCCCCATCCCCATGTCCCCATCCCAGTCCCCTCATCCTTATCCCCATCCCCTTGTCCCCATCCCCTTGTCCATGTCCTCATGTCCCCATCCCCCTGTCCCCATGCCAGTCCCCCTGTCCCCATGTCCCCATCCCAGTCCCCTTCTCCCCATCCCCCTGTCCTTGTCCCCATCCCCCTGTCCCCATGCTCCTGTCATTGTCCCCATCCCCTTGTCCATGTCCCCCTGTCCCCATCCCCATCCCCTTGTCCCCATCCCCCTCCCCTCATCCCTGTCCCCATTCCCATGTCCCCATCCCCATCCCAGTCCCCCTGTCCCCATCCCCTTGTCCCTGTCCCCATGTCCCCATCCCAGTCCCCTCATCCTTATCCCCATCCCGCTGTCCCCATCCCAGTCCCCCTGTCCCCATCCCCTCATCCTTGTCCCCATGTCCCCATCCCCTCATCCCTGTCCCCATCCCTTTGTCCCCATCGCCTTGTCCCCATCCCCATCCCCTCATCCCTGTCCCCATCCCCTTGTCCCCGTCCCAGTCCCCTCATCCTTATCCCCATCCCCCTGCCCCCATCCCCTTGTCCCCATCCCAGTTCCCCTGTCCCCATCCCCATCCCCTTATCCCCAACCCCTTGTCCCCATCCCCTTGTCCCCATCCCAGTCCCCTCATCCTTATCCCCCTGTCCCCATCCCCATCCCCCCCCGCACTAACCGCGCTGGCATCTCCGCCGCCGCTCCGCGCTCCGTGCGCCAGCACAGCCCGGCACTCCCGGAACGCCCCGGGCTCCTCCGCTCCCCCGGCCCCGCTCCCCTCCGCTTCCTCCTCCGCCTCCTCCTCCTCCTCCTCCTCCTCCTCCGCCTCCCCCGCCGCCGCGTCCCCGGGCCCCACGCTGGCCAGGGCCGACAGCTCCCCGGCCAACCGGGCCCAGGGGCCGCCGGGGCCGCTGGAGCCGCCGGGGCCGCCGGGGCCGCTGGAGCCGCCGGGGCCGCCGGAGCCGCCGGAGCCGCCGGAGCGGCAGCGCAGCACCAGCAGGAAGCGCACGGTCTCGCCCAGGTAGAGGTGGTTGCGGCGGGGCAGCGCCCGGTACCGGCCCGGCTCCCCCCGCAGCAGCTCCCGCGCCGCGAACGGCACGGCCGGGAAGTACATGAAGTAGTCGCATTGGGACTCCATGGCGGGGGGAACGGGAGAGGGAGGGACCGGGAGGAACCGGGAGAGGGAACCGGGAGCGGGATGAACCGGGAGAAGGATCGGGAGAGGGAGCGGGATGAACCGGGAGCGGAACCGGGAGCGGGAACGGAAGCGGGAGGAACCGAGACCGGGAACCGGGAGCGGAAAGCGGGAGGAACCGGGAGAAACCGGGAGTGGGATCGGGAGGAACCGGGAGGAACCGGGAGCGGAACCGGGAGCGGGACTGAGCGGGACTGAGCGGGACCGGGAGGAACCGGGAGCGGAACCGGGAACGGGACCGAGCGGGACTGAGCGGAACCGGGAGGAACCGGGAGAGGGAAGAACCGGGAGCGGGACCGGGAGAGGGATCGGGGGGAACCGGGAGCGGGAACCGAGAGGAACCGGGAGAGGGAACCGGGAGCGGAAAGCGGGAGGAACTGGGAGAAACCGGGAGTGGGAACCGGGAGCGAGAACCGGGAGAGACCGAGACCGGGAGCGGAACCGGGAGCGGGAGGGACCGGGAACCGGGAGCGGGATCGGGAGGAACCGGGAGCGGAACCGGGAGCGGAACCGGGAGGAACCGGGAGAAACCGGGAGCGGGAACCGGGAGGAACGGGGAGCGGGAACCGCAGGAACCGAGACCGGGAACCGGGCTCGGGAGGAACCGGGAGCGGGAACGGGAAGGAACCGGGAGCAGAACCGGGAGTGGGAGGAACCGGGACCGGGAGGAACAGGGAGCGAGAACCGGGAGAGGGAAGAACCGGGAGCGGGAACCGGGAGGAACCGGGAGGAACCGAGACCGGGAACCGGGAGCGGGAGCGGAAAGCGGGAGGAACCGGGAGCGGAACCGGGAGCGGGAGGGACCGGGAGCGGGAACCGCAGGAACCGAGACCGGGAACCGGGAGGAACGGGGAGCGGGATCGGGAGGAACCGGGAGCGGGAGGAACCGAGACCGGGAGGAACCGGGAGCGAGAACTGGGAGAGACCGAGACCGGGAGCGGAACCGGGAAGAACGGGGAGCGGGAGCGGAACCGGGAGGAACCGGGAGCGGGAGGAACCGGGACCGGGAGCGGCGGCCGAACCGGCGCCGCCGCCGGAAGCGCTGGGGGGGGGGGGGGGGGGGGGGGGGCACGCAGGGCGTGGTGCGAAGCGCCGAGCGCATCGATGCGGCCCCCGGGGACCAATCACCGTCCCGCGGAGGCGGGATGTCGTGCGTCGGGTGATTGACAGGAGCAGCGACCGATGGGCGGGGTGATTTCCAGTCGTTTATTGCCATGGTTACCGCGAAGCGAGGTCGAGCCCTGGTGGGCCCGATCCCGGCGTGGGAGGGGCCCGATCCCGGGAAACTGAGGCACAGGGCGGTACCGTGGGGGGGGTCCCGGGACACTGAGGCTGTACCGTGAGGGGCCCGAGCCCGAGGCGGGGGGGGGGGGGGGGATGGGGGAACGGGGTGGGGGGACCTACATGGTAAACTGAGGCACGAGTGGTTCTGTGGGGGGACCCGGGATCCCCGGCAGGGGGCGGGGGCACATTAAACCTGGTTCAGATAAGCCTGGTTCAGATAAGCCTGGTGTAGCTAAACCCAGTCCAGCTAAATCCAGCCCAGATAAACCCAGTCCAGCTAAATCCAGCCCAGATAAACCCAGCCCAGCTAAACCCAGTCCAGATGAGCCCAGCCCAGATAAACCCAGTCCAGCTAAATCCAGCCCAGATAAACCCAGTCCAGATGAGCCCAGCCCAGCTAAATCCAGCCCAGATAAACCCAGCCCAGCTAAACCCAGTCCAGATGAGCCCAGCCCAGATAAACCCAGCCCAGTTAAAACTGGCCCAGCTAAACCCAGTCCAGCTAAATCCAGCCCAGATAGACCCAGCCCAGTTAAAACTGGCCCAGCTAAAGCCAGTCCAGATGAGCCCAGCCCAGCTAAACCCAGTCCAGCCAAACTCAGCCAAGCTGAACACGGCCCAGCCAAACCCAGCCCAGCTAAACCCAGCCCAGCAGAACTCGGACAGGCTGAGCCCAGTCCAGTTAAACCCAGTCCAGCTAAGCCTGGTGTAGCTAAAGCCAGTCTAGCTAAACTCAGCCCAACTAAACATGGCTTAGCCAGTCCAGCTAATCCCAGTCTAGCTAAACGCAGCTCAGCTAAACCTGACTAAACCCAGCCCAGCTGAACCCAGCTGAGCTAAACCCAATGGAGCTGAGCCCAGTCAAGCTAAGCCCAGCCCAGCTGAACCCTGCCCAGCTGAGCCCAGTCCACCTAATCCCAGTCCAGCTAAACTTGGCACAGCTAAATCCAGCCCAGCGAAGGCCAGTCCAGCTGAACCCAGCTGAGCTAAACCCAGACAAGCTGAGCCCAGTCCAGCTAAACCTGCCTGAGCTAAACCCGCTCCAGCTAAACCCAACCTAGCTAAACCTGACTGAACCCAGTCCAGCTGAACGCGGATGAACTGAACTCAGTCCAGCTAAACCCTGCATAGCTGGACCCAGTCTAGCTGAGCCTGGCCCAGCTGAGCCTGGTGTAGCTAAACCCAGCCTAGCTAAATCGAGTCCAGCTAAACCGCGTCCAGCTAAATCCAGTCCAGCTGAGCCTAGTCCAACTAAACCCAGCCCAGCTAAACCCGGCCCAGCTAAGCCTGGCCCAGCTAAGCCCGGCCTAGTTAAATCCAGTCCAGCTAAGCTCGGCCCAGCTAAACCCAGTCCAGCTAACCCTGGCCTAGCTAAGCCTGGCCCAGCTAAACCTGGCCTGGTTAAATCCAGTCCAGCTAAGCTCGGCCCAGCTAAACCTGGCCCAGCTAAACCCAGTCCAGCTAAGCCTGGCCTAGCTAGGCCTAGCCCAGCTAAGCCCGAGCCAGCTAAACCCAGTCCAGCTAAACCTGGCCCAGCCAAACCCAGCCCAGCTAAGCCTGGCCTAAGTAAATCCAGTCCATCTAAGCTTGGCCCAGCTAAGCCCGGCCCAGCTAAGCCCAGTCCAGCTAAGCCTGGCCCAGCTAAACCCAGTCTAGCTAAGCCCAGCCTAGTTAAATCCAGTCCAGCTAAGCTTGGCCCAGCTAAGCCCAGTCCAGCTAAACCCAGTCCAGCTAAGCCCGGCCTAATTAAATCCAGTCCAGCTAAGCTCAGCCCAGCCAAACCCAGCCCAGCTAAGCCGGGCCTAGTTAAACCCAGTCCAGCAAAGCCCGGCCCAGCTAAGCCCGGCCTAGTTAAACCCAGTCCAGCTAAACTGAGTCCAGCCAAACCCGTCCCGTCCCCATCGCGCCTCCCCCCCCCGCCCCCCCGCTACCCCACTCCGCCCCCCGTGGCGTTGCCGAACTGCCTTTGGTCCAGGATGTCCTTGTACTGCAGCTCGGGGGTGGCCATGCGGGCGCAGCGCTCGCGCTCCTCGGGGGTCCAGCCCGTCGCGCAGCGCGTAGCCCAAGATCCGCGCGCTGCCGGGGGGGCTGGAACGGCCGCAGCCGCCCCTCGGGCACCGCCCGCGCCGGCACCGGCCCCCCCGCCCCGCAAACAGCGCCCGGCCAGCGCCGCCCGGCGCCCCCCGCAGCCGCGCCACCTCGTCCCGCAGCCGCGCCGCCCCGAACGCCTCCGCCCGGCGCCAGAACGAGCGGTTGAGGTGCGCGTAGAGCGCCCAGTCCCAGCGCGTTCCAGGCGCGCAGGCCGCGCCGCCTGCGCCGCCGTGGGCCGAGCGGCGCCCGCCGGCGACCGCCCGTTGTGCGCGAAGGCGGCCACGGCGTCCTCGGGCCAGCACAGCGCCCGGCGCAGCAGCACCAGCGACTCGTCGAAGTGCTCGGCCAGCAGCACCAGCGAGAACGTGGCGTCCAGCGCCGCCAGCGCCGCCGCCCACCGCCGCGCGGTCCGTGGGCGCCGCGGGAGGGAGCCCGAAGTCGAACCACTGCAGGTTGCGGGCGTAGTGGTTGCCGCGCAGCCCCGGGCGGTAGAAGCGCTGCGGCGCCGCCAGGAAGGCGGCCAGCGACGGGGCGCGCCGGAACGCGGGCGCTGCCGCGCGGTAATAGGCGAACGCCGACTCGCCCAACGTGCCGGGGTCGCGCACGATGGAGAAGTAGAAGCTGTCGTTGGGCATCACTTTCTGGACCTGAATATATTGGGGAGGGGGGGGGGAAAGGAGGATAGACCACCCCCGAGCAATGGGGGACCCCCCAGACCCCCACTGTCCCAGCAGGACCCACACGGAGCCCCCGTATGATGCCACATTCGCTCGGGTGGCCCCTGGACCCACCCAGACCCCTGGGTGTCCCCCAGACCCCCCCACTATCCCCCATTCATTCAGGTGTCCCCAGGACCCACCCAGAATACTGGGTGTCCCCCAGACCCACCTGGACCCCCCACTATCCCCTGGACCCCTGGGTGTCCCCCAGACCCCCCCATTATCCCCATTCATTCAGGTGGGCCCCCAGACCCCCCCAGACGCCCCCTGGACCCCCCCCACCATCCCCCCAGATACCTCCAAGACCCCCCCAGACCCCCTGCACCCCAAACCATCCCCTGCTCCCCTGGGTGCCCCCAGACCCCTGGACCCCCCCACCATCCCACCAGGACCCCCCCAGACCACTGGGTGTCCCCAAGACCCCCCATGACCTACCCAGAGCCCCCACTATCCCCTATTCATTCAGGTGGCCCCCAGACCCCCCCAAGACCCCCCTGGACCCCAAATCATCCCCTGCCCCCCTGGGTGTCCCCAAGACCCCCCCAGACCCCCCCACTATCCCCCCATTCATTCAGGTGACCCCAGGACCCCCCCAGACCCTCCATCATCCCCCCCTGGGTGTCCCCAAGACCCCCCCAGACCTCCCCATTATTCTCCATTCATTCAGGTGGCCCCCAGACCCCCCTGGACCCCCCATGACCCACTCAGACCCCCCCACTATCCCCATTCATTCAGGTGGCCCCCAGACCCCCCCATTATCCTCCATTCACTCAGGTGACTCCAGGACCCCCCCAGACCCCCCTGGACCCCTGGGTGTCCCCAAGACCCCCCACGACCCCCCCCTAGACCCCCCCCCACCATCCCCCATTCATTCAGGTGGCCCCCAGACCCCTCCAGAACCCCCCATTATCCCCCATTCATTCAGGTGGCCCCCAGATCCCCCCAGACCCCCCTGGACCCCCCACTATCCCCCTGGACCCCTGGGTGTCCCAAGACCCCCCATGACCTACCCAGACCCCTCCACTATCCCCCTGGACCCCTGGGTGCCCCCCAGACCCCCCTGGACCCCCCACCCTCCCCCCAGGACCCCCCCAGACCCCCCACCATCCCCTGCTCCCCTGGGTGCCCCCCAGACCCCCCACTATCCCCCATTCATTCAGGTGCCCCCCAGACCCCCCCCAGACCCCGCCTTGGACCCCCCCCCCCACCCCCCCATATACCTCCAGGACCCCCCCAGACCCCCAACCAAACCACCCCCCCAACTCCCCTGCTTGACCCCCATCCCCCCCCAATACCCCCCCCCAATACCCCCCCCCCAATACCCCCCCCCAAAATGCCGCCCCCCCCATCACCACCTCGGTCAGGTTGAAGCGCATGTGGTGGCAGATGATGTCGAACGGGGGCCCCCCCGGGGTGAAGCCCTTGACCCTGTCTGCGCGGAACCCCCCCGGGTACCCGAACTGGTAGCGGTGGGGGAGGGCGAAGCGCAGCCCCCGCGCCTCCCCGAAGCGGTGCAGCACGTTCACCACGCTGCTGCCCCCCGTCTTGTGCGTCTTGAGGAAAACCAGGTGCGTGCGGGGCCGGCACGGCACGGGGGGGCGCCCGGGGGGGCGGGGGGGGGCCTGGGGGCACACATGGGGTCAGGGACCCCCCCATTTTAACCATGGTCCATTAGAGCCACATCCATCCATCCATCCATCCATCCATCCATCCATCCATCCATCCATTCATTGGGACACAGACCCACATCACCCCAACCTGGAGCATCTATAGGGTTTTGGGGGGCACATAAAGCCCCAGAGGGTTTTGGGGGGTGCGTGGGGGGAACCTGGGGACACACACGGGGTCAGGGACACCCCCGTTCTAACCATGATCCGTTAGAGCCACATCCATCCATCCATCCATCCATCCATTGGGACATGGACAAGGACCCACGTCCCCCCAACATCCAGAGGGTTTTGGTGGCCTGGGGGGCACATAAAGCCCCAGAAGGTTTTGGGGGGGCCCTGGGGGCACATACGGGGTCAGGGACCCCTCCGTTCTAACCATGATCCATTACACCCCCAGCCATCCATCCATCCATCCATCCATCCTTCCATCCATCCATTGGGACATGGACCCACATCACCCCCAACCTGGAGCATCTATAGGGTTTTGGGGGGCTGGGGGGCACCTAAAGCCCCAGAAAGTTTTGGGGGGTGCCTGGGGGGGCCCTGGGGGCACACACAGGGTCAGGGACCCCCCCGTTCTAACACTGATCCCTTGGACCCCCATCCATCCATCCATCCATGCATCCGTCCATTGGAACACAGACCCACATCACCCCCATCCTGGAGCATCTGAAGGGTTTTGGGGGGCACATAAAGCCCCAGAAGGTTCTGGGGGGCCGGGGGGTCTCACCTGCGCCGGAAGGGCCCCCCCAGCAGCTGGACGGTGAAGCCGATGGCGACGCAGACCCCCAGGGCGGCCCCCAGGGTCTGCAAGCGGCAGCAGGCGGGGGGCAGCTTCATGGTCCTTGGCGGGGGGGGACACGGGGGTCACCTCCCTGGGGGGGGCTGGGGGGGCAGAGCCACCTGGGGACATCGGGGGGGGACGTTGGGAATGGGGACAGGACATCCTCAACACAACCCCCCCACCCCGGGCCCCCCTATGTCCCCAGTGCCCCCCATTCCCCCCTGGTCCCCAAGGTCCTAGTGCCCCCCATTGCCCCCCCCAGTCCCCCACGGTCCTAGTGCCCCTCGAACCCCCATGGTCCTAGTGCCCCCCATTGCCCCCCCCGGTCTCCCTGGTCCTAGTGCCCCCCATGGTCCTAGTGCCCCCGAACCCCCATGGTCCTAGTGCCCCCCATTGCCCCCCTGGTCCCCCTGGTCCTAGTGCCCCTGGACTCCCATGGTCCTAGTGCCCCCCATTGCCCCCTGGTCCCCATGGTCCTAGTGCCCCATGGTCCCCATGGTCCTAGTGCCCCCCATTGCCCCCCCCAGTCCCCATGGTCCTAGTGCCCCCCAAACCCCCATGGTCCTAGCGCCCCCCATTGCCCCTCTGGTCCCCATGGTCCTAGTGCCCCCCATGGCCCTAGTGCCTCCCGAACCCTCATGGTCCTAGTGCCCCCCATTGCCCCCCCCGGTCCCCATGGTCCTAGTGCCCCCCGGACCCCATGGTCCTAGTGCCCCCCATGGTCCTAGTGCCCCCCCGAACCCCCATGGTCCTAGTGCCCCCCATTGCCCCCCGGTCCCCCTGGTCCTAGTGCTCCCCGAACCCCCATGGTCCTAGTGCCCCCCATGGTCCTAGTGCCCCCCATTGCCCCCCGGTCCTAGTGCCCCCCGGTCCCCTCCGGTCCCCCCGTTTCCCCTGGTCCTGGTGCCCCCTGGTCCTCCCCGTTCCCGGTTTCTCCGGTTCCCCCGTCCCGTTCTGTCCCGTTCCCCCCATCCCGTTCCTCCCCGTTCTCCCGTTCCGTCCCGTTCCCGTTACTTCCCTCCCGTTCCCGTTCCCCCCCGTTCCCGTTCTGTCCCGTTCCCGTTCCCGTTCCCGTCCCCCCCCCCCCCCTCACCAACCGCCTCTCGCTCAGCGCCGCCGCATCCCGGGATGGATCAGGATCAGCACCGGCCCGGGTCGCTGTTCGGGGGGGGGGTCGCTGTTCCGGGAGGGGGGTCGCTGTTCCGGGGGGGGGGTCGCTGTTCCAGGGGGGGGGTCGCTGTTCCGGGGGGGGGGTCGCTGTTCCAGGGGGGGGGTCGCTGTTCCGGGGGGGGGGGGGTCGCTGTTCCGGGGGGGGGGGTCGCTGTTCCAGGGGGGGGGGTCGCTGTTCCGGGGGGGGGGGTCGCTGTTCCAGGGGGGGGGGGTCGCTGTTCCGGGGGGGGGGGGGGTCGCTGTCCCGGCCGCTTCTCCCGTTGTCTCCAGCAAGTTTTGGGCTTTGTCTCCGCTGTCCCGCCCCGCCCCGGGACGGCCCCCGGTACCGGGACGGCCCCCGCGCCCCCGCTGGGGGAAACTGGGAGCACTGGGAAGGATTGGGGGGGCGGAGGGAGGGGGAACACACGGGGGTGAGTGGGGAGATCCCCCCCCCCCAAACCGGGATAGCGCCCCCCCCTCCCCACCAAGGATCATGGAGATGCGGGGGCCGAGCGGGAACAGGCGGGGCCACGGTGTTCGGGGGTATAGGGGACCCCAGAATAAGGGGGGGATATAGGGGACCCCAGAATAAGGGGGACTATAGGGGACCCCAGGACGGGGGGGGGTATAGGGGACCCCCCTGGACATAGGGGCTGTAGGGGACCCCCAGAACAGGGGGGGATATAGGGGACCCCAGAACGGGGGGGTGGTATAGGGGACCCCCTGGACAGCGGGGCTATAGGGGACCCCAGAACAGGGGGGGGATATAGGGGACCCCCAGAATAGGGAGGGTATAGGGGACCCCCTGGACAGCGGGGCTGTAGGGGACCCCAGAACAGAGGGGGCTATAGGGGACCCCAGAAGAGGGAGGGGGTATAGGGGACCCCTAGAATAGGGAGGGGCTATAGGGGACCCCAGAATAGGGAGGGTATAGGGGACCCCCTGGACAGCGGGGCTGTAGGGGACCCCAGAACGGTGGGGGGGGTATAGGGGACCCCAGGACGGGGGGGGCTGTAGGGGGACCCCAGAATAGGGAGGGGGTATAGGGGACCCCCAGAATAGGGAGGGTATAGGGGACCCTCTGGACAGCGGGGCTATAGGGGACCCCAGAACAGGGAGGGTATAGGGGGACCCCAGAACGGGGGGGAGTATAGGGGACCGCCAGAACAGGGAGGGGGTATAGGGGACCCCCAGAATAGGGAGGGTATAGGGGACCCCAGAATAAGGGGGGCTATAGGGGACTCCAGAACGGCGGGACCTATGGAACACATGGGGGGGGCACAGGGGTTCTATAGGACCCTGGGGCCTTAGGGAATTCCCAGGACACAACGACCCCCCGTAGAACCCTATAGAAACCGCCCCCCCCCCCGCCACATCCCGCTGCCACGTGGGGCCGGCCGAGGAGGCCACGCCCCCTCGATGAGTGGGAGGGGCTAAAGGGGAGGCCACGCCCCCGCATACGTGGCGGCGTCGGGTTGGTGGGTGGGGGTGTTGGTGGGTGGGGGGGTGATAGTGGGCGTGGCTTCGCCTGCGCGCGCAGCCGCGGGGCCCGCACGTGCTGGGCGTGACGTTGTTGGCTCCGCGCGCGCGTGAGGCGACGCGAAACGCGGGAAAACGGGGGAAAACGCGGGAAAACGGGGGAAAACGCGGGAAAACGGGGCGCCGGGAGGCAGGGGGAGAATGAACCACCCGGGGTGACCGGGGGGGGGGTCAGGGGGTTGAACCACCTGGTGTGACCGGGGCGGGGGGATGAACCACTTGGGGTGACCGGGGTGCGGGGTCAGGGGGGATGAACCACTTGGGGTGACCAGGGTGGGGGGGGGTTGGGGAGGGATGAACCACCTGATGTGACCGAGGGGGGGATGAACCACTTGGGGTGACCGGGGAGGGGGGTCAGGGGGGGATGAACCACTTGAGGTGACCGGGGTGGGGGGGTCAGGGCGGGTTGAACCACCCAGTGTGACCGGGGGGGGGGGATGAACCACTTGGGGTGACCGGGGGGGGGGGATGAACCACCCGGTGTGACCAGGAAAGGGGGGTCGGGGGGGGATGAACCACCCGATGTGACTTGGGGGGGGTGGTCAGGGGGTCTCAATCCCCCCCCATGTCCCCCAGGTGTCCCCCCCGCCGTCCCCATGTCCCCCCGGCGCTCGTCCCGTGCCCAGGGTGGCTCCTCCGGCTCCGCTTCCAGCCGGGGGGGGATGAGCAGCTCCCCGGCATCGCCGACCCCCCCGGGCAGCCCGTGAGTGTGGGGGGGCGCGGGGGGGTGCGGCTGTTCCCCCGGCCGTGCTGACCCCCCCCGCGCCCCCCAGGGATGGCGGCAGCGACGGCTCCGGCAGCGACTTCGAGGAGACGCTGCGGCCGCAGGGGAAGAGGGGACCCCCCCGCGGGCCCCCCCGCGGGAACGTGCGTGTGGAACCTTCCGGGGGAACCGCGAGTGACCAGGACTGGGACTTCTTGACCTTGACCCCATCCTGACCCATCCTGACCCATTGAGCCATCCTGACCCATTGAGCCATCCTGAGCTATTGACCCATCCTGACCCATTGACCCATCGACCCATTGACCATCCTGACCCATTGACCATCCTGACCCATTGACCCATCAACCCATCCTGACCCATTGACCCATCTTGACCCATTGATCTGTTGACCCATCTTGACCCATTGACCCATCTTGAGCCATTGATGCATCTTGACCCATTGACCCCCATCCTGACCCATTGACCCCCATCCTTACCCATTGACTCATTGACCCGTCCTGACCCATTGACCCATCTTGACCCATTGACCCATCTTGACCCATTGACTCATCTTGACTCATTGACCCATTGACCCATCCTGACCCATTGATCCATCCTGACCCATTGACCCATTGACCATCCTGACCCATTGACCCGTCCTGACCCATTGACACATCCTGACCCATCAACCCATCCTGATCCATTGACCCATATTGACCCATTGACCATCCTGACCCATTGACCCATCAACCCATCCTGATCTATTGACCCGTTGACCCATATTGACCCATCCTGACCCATTGACCATCCTGACCCATTGACCCATTGACGCATCCTGACCCATTGACCCATATTGACTCATTGACCCGTTGACCCATGTTGACCTATTGACCCATATTGACCCCTTGACTCATCTTGACTCATTGACCCATTGACCCATCCTGACCCACTGACCCATCCTGACCCATTGACCTATTGACCCATTGACCCATATTGACCCATTGACCCATCGACCCACCAACCAATCCCCCACCATGTCCCCAGGTCCCCAAACGTCCCCGTCGCAGTGACCGCGCCAGCCCCTCCCCCACCCCCCCGGACCCCAACCACCTTTTCGCCGCCATCATGTCGGCCAAAATCGCCGTGGAGGTACCGACCCCCCCATAAACCCCTATGGACGCACCCGGGGGGCGTCCGTGTGTCCCCACGGGGGTGTCCGTGTGTCCTACGGGGGTGTCCGTCCGTCCATCCCGCAGACGCTGGTGGACGAGTGGTTGGACGCGTACAAACGGGACCGCGAATCCGGATTCCTGGAGCTGGTCAACTTCATCGTCCGCTCCTGCGGCTGCCGCGGTTGGTGAAAACGCCGCTTTTCCACCCAAAAATCCGCCGGCTTTGGTTAAAACGCTGAATTTCCCACCCTAAAGTTGTTAAAAGAGACCATTTCCCCTCAAAAAAGTGATGGGTTTGGATACAACAGTGAATTTCCCGCTCTAAATGGGTACTGGGGTTGGTTATAACAGTGAGTTTTCCACCCAAATATTTGCTGGGTTGGGCTAAAACGCTGATTTTTCGCCTTAAAATGTTGGTGGGTTTGGTTAAAACATCAAATTTGAGCCCAAATATGTGGTGGGTTTGGTTAAAACACTGATTTTTTGCCTTAAAACGATGGTGAGTTTGGTTAAAACGCCAAATTTGCAGCTTAAAATGTTGGTGAGTTTGGTTAAAACATCAAATTTTCCCCCCAGATATCTGGTGAGTTTGGTTAAAACACCAAATTTTTCCCCCCAAAATCTGATGAGTTTGGTTAAAACGCCAAGTTTTCACCTTAAAATGCTGGTGGGTTTGGTTAAAACACCAAATTTGACCCCACATATTTGCTGGGTTTGGTTAAAACACCCAATTTTCCCCTTCAAAATGCTGGTGAGTTTGGTTAAAACACCAAATTTTCCCCTCAAATATCTGTTGGGTTTGGTTAAGACACCAAATTTTCCCCTCAAAATGTTGCAGAGTTTGGTTAAAACACCAAATTTCCCTCAAAATTTACTGTGATTTGCTAAAACACGGAATTTTCCCCCTCAAACTGTTGGGTTTTGTTAATATGCTGAATTATAACCAAAAAAGCGCTGGGTTTGGTTTCAACGCTTCGAGTTTTCGCCCCAAATATTCACTGGGTTTGGTGAAAACGTTAAATTTCCGCCCCCAAACTTGGTGGGATTTGGTGAAATAGTAAATTTGCTTATTGAAATTTGCTGGGATTTGGTAAAATAGGGGGTTTTCTCCTCAAAACGTTGGTATTTGGTCATGGGCCTCCCAGGTGTGGTGACCCCCGAGATGTTCCGCACCCTCCAGAACTCCCAGATCATCCAGCGCCTCACCGAGGAGTTTGCGGAGGTATTTGGGGGTTTTTGGGGCGTTTTGGGGGGTTTTGGGTGAAAAGAAGAAAGCAGAGTTTTGCTTCGAGGCCAAAAAACCCCAAAATTGGGTCCTTTGGGGCCGTTTTGTTCCCTGAGGTGATTTTGGCGCCATTTTGTTCCCTGAGGTGATTCTGACGCCGCCATTTTGAGGCAGCTTAGTGGTCGCTCTATTAATGGATAATTCCCACATTAGTCACTTTTTGTACATTTTTGACCATTTTATAATGAATTTGAGGCTAAAACTCCCCACATTGGTGCCCCTGAAGCCACCATTTTGTTCTCTGAAGTGATTTTGGTGCCATTTTGTTCCCTGAGGTGATTCTGGCGCCGCCATTTTGAGGTGGCTTAGTGGTCACTCTATTAATGGATGATTCCCACGTTAGTCACTTTTTGTACATTTTTGAGCATTATATAGTGAATTTGAGGCTAAAACTCCCCAAATTGGTTCCCCTGGGGCCGCCATTTTGTTCCCTGAGGTGATTCTGGCGCCGCCATTTTGAAGCAGCTCAGGAGTCGCTTTGTTTATGGATAATTTTCACATTAATCACTTTTTGTACATTTATTTCCATTATATTGTGAAATAGAGGTTAAAACTCCCCAAATTGGTTCCCCTAGAGCCGCCATTTTGGGTCCTGAGGTGATTCTGGTGCCATTTTGTTCCCTGAGGTGATTCTGGCGCCGCCGTTTTGAGGCAGCTTAGTGGTCACTCTATTATAATTCCTACCTTAGTCACTTTTTTTATTCCATTATATAATGAATTTAAGGCTCTAAGAACTCAATTTGAGTCCCTGGGGCCGCCAGTTCGTTCCCTGAGGTGATTCTGGCGCCATTTTGTTCCCTGAGGTGATTCTGGTGCCGCCATTTTGAGGCAGCTTAGTGGTCACTCTATTATAATTCCTACCTTAGTCACTTTTTAAATTAATTCATCATTATTTATAATGAATTTAATGCTATAAGAACCAAATTTGAGTCCCTGGGGCCGCCATTTTGTCCCCTGAGGTGATTCTGGCGCCGGCATTTTGAGGCAGCTTAGTGGTCACTCTATTATAATAAATTCCTACCTTAATTACTTTTTTTATTCCATTATATAATGAATTTAAGGCTAAGAGAACCAAATTTGAGTCCTTGGGGCCGCCAGTTTGTTCCCTGAGGTGATTTTGGTGCCATTTTGCCCCTGAGGTGATTTTGGCGCCATTTTGAAGCAGCTTGGAGCTTGCTCTGTTTATCGATATTTCTCACATTTATCACTTTTTGTACGTTTGCTTCCATTATATAATGAAATTGAGGCTAAAACTCCCCAAATTGGTGCCCCCGGAGCCGCCATTTTGTTCCCTGAGGTGATTCTGGCGCCACCATTTTGAGGCAGTTTGGGGGTCACTCTGTTTATCTATAATGCCTTTATCAGTCACTTCTTGTACATTTGTCTCCATTATATTATGTATTTAAGACTAAAAAACCCCAAATTAGTGCCATTGGTGCTGCCACTTTGAGCCCTGAGGTGATTTTGGTGCCATTTTGTTCCCTGAGGTGATTTTCCCGCCATTTTGCCCCTGAGGTGATTTTCCCGCCATTTTCCCCCTGAGGCGCCTCCGCCGCCATTTTGCCCCCGAGGCGCTTCAGGACGAGACCCGATGCTTCCACACAGGAGGTTTGTGGGCTCTCTGCCTCCCGAAACCCACCCGTTTGTGCCGTGTCGGTGAGTTTGGTGTTGTTTCCCCCCGCAGGAGTCCCCCGTGTACCCGCTGGCGCGGGGCGGGCGGCGCTGGCGGCGGTTCCGCGCGGGGTTCTGCGAGCTGCTGGGCGCCGCGGTGCTGCGGGGGCAGCTCAGCGTGCTGTACGACGAGTTCCTGCTGCCCGCCCTCGTCTCGCTGCTCACCGGCCTCGCCGACTCGCCCGTCAGGGCCTTCCGGCACACCGGAACGCTGGCGGGTAGGGGGGCGGCGGGCGGGGGGGACTGGGAGCACTGGGAGAGACTGGGAGGGACTGAGATGGGACTGGGAGCACTGGTAGAGCACTGGGAGGGAATGGGGGGAATGGGAGGGACTGGGATGGGACTGGGAGAGACTGGGAGGGACTCGGGGAGACTGGGATGGGACTGGGAGCACTGGAGGGGACTGGGAGTACTGGGAGGGACTGGGATGGGATTAGGAGAACAGTGGGAGGGACTGGAAGCACTGGGAGTGACTGGGGGGACTGGGAGAACAATGGGAGGGACTGGGAGCACTGGGAGAACACTGGGAGGGACTGGGAGCACTGGGAGGGTTTGGGAGCACTGGGAGGGACTGGGAGAGCACTGGGAGAACAATGGGAGGACACTGGGAGGGACTGGGAGGGACTGTGATGGGATTGAGAGCACTGGGAGCAATGGGAGGACACTGGGAGGGACTCGGAGGGACTGGGATAGGATTGAGAGCACTGGGAGCAATGGGAGGACACTGGGAGGGACTCGGAGGGACTGGGATAGGATTGAGAGCACTGGGAGCAATGGGAGGACACTGGGAGCGCTGGGAGGGACTGGGAGCACTGGGAGGGACTGGGATGGGATTGAGAGCACTGGGAGCAATGGGAGGACACTGGCAGCGCTGGGAGGGACTGGGAGCACTGGGAGGGACTGGGATGGGATTGAGAGCACTGGGAGCAATGGGAGGACACTGGGAGGGACTCGGAGGGACTGGGATGGGATTGAGAGCACTGGGAGCAATGGGAGGACACTGGGAGGGACTCGGAGGGACTGGGATGGGATTGAGAGCACTGGGAGCAATGAGAGGACACTGGGAGCACTGGGAGGGACTGGGAGCACTGAGAGGGACTGGGATGAGATTGAGAGCACTGGGAGCAATGGGAGGACACTGGGAGCACCGGGAGGGACTGGGAGCACTGGGAGCACTGGGAGGGAGTGTGATGGGAGCCGGGGTCCCGTGCGCAGCGCTGAAGGTGATGTCGGCGCTGGTGAGGGTGGCGCTGGCGCTGGGCGCGCGCCGGGACGGCCACCGGCGGCAGCTGCGGGCCGAGCGCGGCAAGGGGCCCGCGCGGCGCGGCGCCCAGCGCATGGAGGGGCTGCTGGACCAGCAGCGCGAGGTGCGGGGTGACCCCATGGACAGCCCTCTGAGCCCCACTGAGACCCATAGAGACCCACAGACAGCCCTCTGAGACCCATAGAGACCCATTGAGCCCCATAGAGACCTATAGACAGCCCTCTGAGACCCACTGAGACCCATAGAGACCCACAGACAGCCCTCTGAGACCCACTGAGACCCATAGACATCCACTGAGACCCACTGAGCACTGAGACCCATAGAGACCCATAGAGATCCACTGAGACCCATAGAGACCCATAGACACCCACTGAGACCCGCTGAGACACATAGAGACCCATAGAGCCCCCCTGAGCCCCATAGAGCCCCCCCTGACCCCCACAGAGCCCCCCTGAGCCCCATTGAGTCCCCCTGAGCCCCACTGAGCCCTTCCGAGCCCTATTGAGCCCCCTTGAGCCCCATTGAACCCCATAGAGCCCCCCTGAGCCCCATAGAGTCCCTCTGAGCCCCATAGAGCCCCCCTGAGCCCTGTTGAGCCCCCCTGAGCCCCATAGAGCCCCCCTGAGCCCTATTGAGCCCTGTTGAGCCCCCCTGAGCCCCATAGAGCCCCACAGAGCCCCATAGAGCCCTATAGATCTCCTCTGAGCCCCATAGAGCTCCTCTGAGCCCCATTGAGACCCCCTGAGCCCCATTGAGCCCCGTAGAGCCTCCCTGACCCCCACTGAGCCCTTCTGAGCCCCATAGAGCCCCACTGAGCCCCATAGAGCCCCACAGATCTCCCCTGACCCCCCCTGAGCCCCATAGAGCCCCCCTGCGCCCCATTTCCCCCCAGCTCGAGGAGCAGCAGCAGGAGATCGAGAGCATGATGAACGCCGTGTTCAAGGGCGTCTTCGTTCACCGCTACAGGTCCGGGGTGGGGGGCACCGGGGGCGCCCCGGGCTGGGGGTTGGGGGGCACCCCCCGGCCCCACGGGGCGTTGTTGTCACCCTCCCCTTACCCCGTGTCCCCCCCTCGGTGACAGGGACGTGGTCCCCGAGATCCGCGCGCTGTGCATGGAGGAGCTGGGCGCCTGGATGCGCAGCTCGGCCGCCTCCTTCCTCACCGACGGGCACCTCAAGTACATCGGCTGGACGCTGCATGACAAGGTGGGGGGGTGGGGGGACCCCCCAGTACCCCCCAGTGCCCCCCAGTACCCCCCAGTTCCCCCCAGTGCATCCCAGTGCATCCCAGTGCCCCCCAGTGCCTCCCAGTGCCCCCCAGTGCCCCCATCACATCCCAGTGCCTCCCAGTGCATCCCAGTGCCCCCAGCACATCCTGGTGCTTTCCAGTGTCCCCCAATGCCCCCCAGTGCCTCCCAGTGCCCCCCAGTACCTCCCAGTGACATCCCAGTGCGTCCCAGTGACATCCCAGTGACACCCCAGCACATCCCAGTGTCCCCCAGTGCCTCCCAGTGCATCCCAGTGTCCCCAGCACATCCCAGTGCATCCCAGTGTCCCCCAGTGCCCCCCAGTGCCCCCCAGTGCCTCCCAGTGCCCCCATCACATCCCAGTGCCTCCCGGTGACATCCCAGTGCCCCCAGCACATCCTGGTGCTTTCCAGTGTCCCCCAGTGCCCCCCAGTACATCCCAGTACATCCCAGTGCCTCCCAGTGACACCTCAGTGCCTCCCAGTGCCCCCCAGGGTCCCCCATCACATCCCAGTGCCTCCCAGTGCCTCCCAGTTCCCCCAGTGACATCCCAGTGTCTCCAAGTGTCATCCCAGTGCCTCCCACTGACATCCCAGCACATCCCAGTGCCTCCCAGTGTCCCCCAGTACTCCCCAGTGACACCCCAGTGCCCCCCAGTGCATCCCAGTGCCCCCCAGTACCATCCTAGTGCCTCCCAGTGCCATCCCAGCGCATCCCAGTGCCTCCCAGTGACATCCCAGTGCCCCCATCACATCCCAGTGCCTCCCAGCACATCCCAGTGCCCCCCAGTGCCATCCCAGCACAGCCCAGTGCCTCCCAGTGCCTCCCAGTACCATCCCAGTGCCTCCCAGTGACATCCCAGTGCCCCCCATCACATCCCAGTGCCATCCCAGCACATCCCAGTGCCTCCCAGTGCCATCCCGGTGTCTCCCAGTGCCTCCCAGTACCATCCCAGTGCCCCCTATCACATCCCAGCACATCCCAGTGCCTCCCAGTGCCCCCCAGTGCCTGCCGCACGCTGAGCGTCCCCGTCCCCGCAGCAGCGGGACGTGCGGCTGCAGTGCGTGCGGGCGCTGCAGGGGCTGTACGCGCGCAGGGACACGGCGGCGCACATGGAGCTCTTCACCAGCAGGTTCAAGGTCAGGGAGGGTCCGGGGGGGTCCCAGGGGGGGTCCCGGGGGGTCCAGTGTCCCCAGGGGGTGACACTGGTGGTGTCACCCTCGCCAGATGCGCTTGGTGTCCATGGTGCTGGACAAGGAGCCCGAGGTGGCCGTGGAGGTGGTGAAGCTGCTGACGGTGATGCTGGAGTGAGTTGGGGACATGGGGGACATGGGGACACTGCGGGGACATGGGGGACATGGGGACACAGGGGACATTGGGGGGACATGGGGGGACATTGGGGACATGGGGGACATTGGGGACATGGGGGACATAAGGGAACATGGGGGATATAGGGACACGGGGGACATGGGGACACTGGGGGGACATGGGGGACATAGGGACACAGGGGACATAGGGACATGGGGGGACATGGGGACACTGGGGGGGCATGGGGACACGGGGGACATGGGGACATGGGGGACGTGGGGACACGGGAGACACGGGGACATGGTGGGGACGTGGGGACACCGGGGACATGGGGACAGGTGATGGGACTGGGGGACACAGGGGACATGGGGACACTGGGGGGACATTGGGGACATAGGGACACAGGGGACATGGGGGACATGGGGACACAGGGGGACATGGGGGATGTGGGGACACAGGGGACATAGGGACATGGAGGCAGGTGATGGGACTGGGGGACACGGACATGGGGACACTGGGGGGACATGGGGGACATGGGGGACATAGGGATGCGGGGGCATGGGGACACAGGGTGGGACATGGGGGATGTGGGGACATGGGAGACATGGGGACATTGGGGACATGGGGGACATAGGGACACAGGGGACATGGAGACAGGTGATGAGACCGGGGGACACGGGGGACATGGGGCCACAGGGAACATGGGGCCAGGTGACAAGGCTGGGAGGCCACCCGGGGCCTTGGGGACACAGAGTCACAACCAGGGGGACACAGGTGACACAGGGTCACATCCAGGGGGGAGTGGGACATGCGACCACCCCCCGGTGTCCCCAACTGTCCCCCAGCACCATGGAGGACGCGCTGAGCGAGGACGATTGTCACAGCGTCTACCCCCTGGTGTTCGTGTCCAACCGGGCGCTGGCGGCGGCCGCCGGGCGCTTCCTGTTCCGCAGGTGACACCGGGGTCCCCAGTGTCCCCAACTGTCCCCTTGTCACTTCCTGTACCGTAGGTGACACCGGGGGGTCTCCAATGTCCCCAATATCCCCTCGTCACTTCCTGTACCGCAGGTGACACCGGGGGATCCCCAATGTCCCCAACTGTCCCCTCATCGCTTCCTGTCCTCAGCTCTGTCCCCTGGTGTCCCCTGGTGTCCCCAGTTCTGTCCCTTGGGTGTCCCCTGGTGTCCCCAGCTCTGTCCTTTGTCTGTCTGTCCCCGTGTGTCCTCAGCTCTGTCCCTTGTCTGTCTGTCCCCGTGTGTCCCCTCGTGTCCCCAGCTCTGTGCCCTGGTGTCCTCTGGTGTCCCCAGCTCTGTCATCTGTCTGTCTGTCCCCGTGTGTCCCCAGCTCTGTCCCTGGTGTCCCCAGCTCTGTCCCCTGTCTGTCTGTCCCTGGGTGTCCCTTGGTGTCCCCAGCTCTGTCCCCTGTCTGTCTGTCCCCCTGTGTCCCCAGCTCTGTCCCCATGTGTCTCCAGCTCTGTCCCCTGTCCGTCCGTCCCTGTGTCCCCAGCTCCGTCCCTGTCCGTCCGTCCCCGTGTCCCGACGTCACACCCTCTCTGTCCCCAGGCTCCTGGACCCCCAGCAGGACCCCGACCGCGTCCCCTCTCGTGACGGTGACAACAGGACGTTCTTCCAGCGCCTTGTGTCCTTCTTCATCGAGACTGAGGTCAGGGGGGCCCTGGGGGTCCTGGGGGGGCCCTGGGGGTCCTGGGGGGTCCTTGGGGGAGTCCTGGGGGGGTCCTGGGGGGGCCCCGCGCCCCACGGTGGTCCCGTGTCCCCCCAGCTCCACGAGCACGCGGCCTATCTGGTGGACAGCCTGTGGGACTGCGCGGGGCCGCGGCTGCGCGACTGGGACACCATGGGCGCCATGCTGCTGCAGGATGGTGCGCGGCGGCACTAGGAGGCACTGGGATGCGATGGGATGGCAGTGGGAGGCACTGGGATGGCACTGGGAGACACTGGGAGGAACTGGGATGGCACTGGGAGGAACTGGGATGTGATGGAATGGCACTGGAGGGAACTGGGATGGCAGTGGGAGGCACTGGGATGGCAGTGGGAGGAACTGGGATGGCACTGGGAGGAACTGGGAGGCACTGGGATGTGATGGAATGGCACTGGGAGGCACTGGGATGGCACTGGGAGGAACTGGGAGGCACTGGGAGGAACTGGGATGCGATGGGATGGCAGTGGGAGGCACTGGGATGGCACTGGGAGACACTGGGAGGAACTGGGATGGCACTGGGAGGAACTGGGAGGAACTGGGATGTGATGGGATGGCACTGGGAGGCACTGGGAGACACTGGGAGGAACTGGGATGTGATGGGATGGAACTGGGAGGAACTGGGAGGCACTGGGAGACACTGGGAGCTGGGGGCTCACACTGGGAGGCACTGGGAGCTGGGGGCTCATACTGGGAGGGGACTGGGAGCTGGGGGCTCATACTGGGAGGCACTGGGAGCCGTGGGCTCATACTGGGAGGCACTGGGAGGCACTGGAAGCTGGGGATCACACTGGGAGGCACTGGGAGCTGGGGGCTCATACTGGGAGGCACTGGGAGGCACTGGGAGCTGTGAGCTCATACTGGGAGGCACTGGGAGGCACTGGGAGCTGTGAGCTCATACTGGGAGGCACTGGGAGGCACTGGGAGCTGCCCCCCCAGGCCTGCAGGACCAGCAGGAGAAGGCGCTGGTGGAGATCCTGGCGGCCAGCGCGGCACAGGCGGCCCAGGGCCACCCCCCGGTGGGACGGGGACCCCCCCGCAAGGTGACAACACCCCTGGGGACACCGTGGGGACTCCCCATAACGCCCCACAACCCCCCATAACCCCCCATAACCCCCCCCCCCCCGCCCCCCCAGCCCCCTCCCCGGGAGCGCCGGGCGCAGACGGACGAACGGACGCGCCTGACGCACGCGCTGGCGCCGGCGCTGCCGCAGCTGCTGGCCAAGGTGACGCGGGGGACACCGAGGGGACACCACGGGGGACACCAGGGGGGACACGGGGACACCCCCGCGGTGAGGAGGGGTCCCCGCTGACCCCCCCCGCCCGCAGTTCTCGGCCGACGCGGAGAAGGCGGCTCCGCTGCTGGACGTGCTGCGCGGCTTCAACCTGGGCGTCTACTGCACCGGCCGCATGGAGAAGGTGCTGCCACGCGGGGCCCTTTGGCACCTTGGCACATTGGCCCCTTGTCACCAGATGCCCTGTCCCCCCATGTCCCCATGGCCCCGTGTCCCTATGTCCCGTTGTCCCCAGATCCCCTGTCCCCCCACGTTCCCATGTCTCCATATCCCCATGTACCCATGTCATCTTGTCCCCATGTCTCGTTGTCCCCACATCCCCATGTCCCCATGTCCCTCGTCCCCATATCCCTCTGTCCTCATGTCCCCATGTCCCCGTATCCCCATATCGCAATGTCCCCATATCCCCATGTCCCCATATCTTCATGTCCCCATCTCCCCATATCCCCCTGTCCCCATATCCCCATGTCCCCTTATCCCCCTGTCCCCATGTCCCCATGTCACCATATCACCATGTCCCCATGTCCCCATATCCCCATGTCCCCCTGTCCCCATGTCCCCATATCCCCCTGTCCCCCTGTCCCCATATCCCCCTGTCCCCATGTCCCCATATCCCCATGTCTCCATATCCCCGTGTCCCCATGTCCTCGTGTCCCCATATCCCCCTGTCCCAATATCCTCATATCTCCCTGTCCCTATATCCCCATATCCCATATCCCCCTGTCCCCATGTCCCCATATCCTCTTGTCCCCATGTCCCCATATCCCCATGTCCCCTTATCCCCCTGTCCCAATATCCTCATGTCCCCCTGTCCCTATATCCCCATGTCCTCATATCCCCCTGTCCCCATATCCCCCTGTCCCCATATCCCCATATCCCCGTGTCTCCATATCCTCATGTCCCCATATCGCCCTTTCCCCATCTCCCCGTGTCTCCATATCCCCATGTACCCCTGTTCCCATGTCCCCATATCCCTATGTCCCCATGTCCCCCTGTCCCCATATCCCCATATCCCCCTGTCCCCATATCCCCATGTCCCCCTGTCCCCATATCCCCATGTCCCCCCTGTCCCCCGTCCCCACGCATCCCCCATGTCCCCGCAGCACCTGGAGCTGGTGCTGGCGCAGCTGCGGGAGGTGACGGAGAAGCACACGGCGCCCGCGGTGCTGGAGGCCGCGTCCCGCGCGCTGCACGCGCTCTGCGCCCCCGAGCTGGCCCTGCGCGCCCGCGGGGACCCTGCTGCGCAGCCGCATGGCCGACCAGCTGGCCGACAAGTGTCACCGCGACGTCACCGACCTGCTCCAGGTACCTGGGGCGCCGGGGGCTGGGGACACTGACCTGGAGCCACAATGGGGACAGTGACCTGGAGCCAGGATGGGGTTGGGGGACAGTGACCTGGAGCCAGGACAGGGGACAGTGACCTGGAGCCACAATGCGGACAGTGACCTGGAGCCAGGATGGGGTTGGGGACAGTGACCTGGAACCACAAGGGGGACAGTGACCTGGAGCCAGGACAGGGGACAGTGACCTGGAGCCACAATGGGAACGCTGACCTGGAGCCAGGATGGGGTTGGAGACAGTGACCTGGAGCCACAATGGCGACAGTGACCTGGAGGCAGGATGGGGCTGGGGGACAGTGACCTGGAGCCAGGAGAAGGATGGGGACAGTGTCCCCAAGCCTGGTGTCCCCAAGCCTGGTGTCCCCCATCCCAGTGTCCCTCCAGTGTCACCCTGGTGTTCCAACCCGAGTGTCCCCATGTTGTCCCCAAGCCCAGTGTCCCCACCTGGTGTCCCCGTGTCCCCAAGCCCAGTGTCCCTGGTGTCCCCAAGCCCGCTGTCCCCGTGTCCCCACCCGTTGTCCCCGTGTCCCCAGGCCACGGCGCTGGACGAGGACGAGCTGTACAGCGCGGCAGCCACGCTGAAGCGAATCTCGATCCTGTTCAAGTGAGGGTCCGCCTGTCCTCATGTCCCCATGTCCCCATATCCCCATGTCCCTGCCCCATGTGCTGCCCGTGTCCCCCTCCCCACGTCCCCCATGTCCCCACGTCCCCCGGTGACCCCGCCGTCCCCGCAGCGCCCATGACCTGACGCCCTGGCAGCTCTTCGACCCCTGTTCCCGGCTCCTGCAGCGCGCGGTGGACACGGGCGAGGTGCCCCCGCAGGTACACCCTGGGGACCTCTGGGGACACCTGGGGACACCCTGGGGACACTGGGGGACACCCTGCGGCCACCTCGGCAGGTCCTCATCCCCGCCATCACCTGCGTCCACTTCCACGTCCTCTGGGAGCTCTCGCACCTCCCCAGCGCCGACATCCCGCAGGTGAGCGGCTGACGCCCCCGGGTGACAACTTGGGGGTGTCCCCGATGTCCCTAACGTCCCCCCCCGCCCCCAGGAGCAGCTGCGTGGCCTCAAGAACCACGTGACCACCGTGTCCTCGCTGTGCCAGAGCTGCCTGACCGACCCGGACCCCGGCGTCCGGGAGCAGGTACGGGGGCGATGGGGGGGACACCGGGGGGACGTTGTCACAGAACCCTCGTATTGCCGGCTGGTCTCCCATCCAAGTTCTGACCGGGGTCGACCCTGCTTAGCTTCCCACATCAGGCACGCTCAGGGTGGTGGGGCTGTACATATTATGTATACATATATATGTACGTATATATATATGTTTGCCAGCTATATCCTGATAGTATGTGAACTAAGTCCTTTTTTGCAAGGGCGGAGTAGAGGGGGAGAAGAACCTCTCGATCTCCTGACCACCCCCTTCTAATCCACCCTGGGTACCATTGACCTTGTGGTCTCCCATCCAAGTACTGACCGGGGCCGACCCTGCTTAGCTTCCCAGATCAGGCATTCTCAGGGTGGTATGGCTGTACATATATCTATGTATGTGTATATATATGTTCACCAAGTATATCCTGATCATATGTGAACCAAACTCTTGTTTCAAGGGCAGAGTAGAGGGGCAGGAGAAGCTCTTGATCTCCTGACCACCCCCTTCTAATCCCCCCCATTGACCTTCATGGTCTCCCATCCAAGTACTGACCGGGGCCGACCCTGCTTAGCTTCCTAGGTCAGATGAGATTGGGTGTTGTCAGGGTGCTATGGCTATATGTATTATATACGTATATGTATATACTTATGTATATATATATATATATATGTTCACCAAGTTTATCGTGATAGTATGTGAACTTGTTTGAAGGGCAGAGTAGAGGGGGAGAAGAACCTCCCTCGATCTCCTGACCACCCCGTTTCCAACCCACCCCGGGTACCATCGCCTCCCATTGTCCCCGTGTCCCCCCAGGCGTTCGTGGTGCTGAGCGACCTGCTGCTGGTGTTCGGGGCCGCAGCTGGCGCAGGACGGGCGGGCGGCGCTGGCGCCGCTGCTGCTGCCGCCCAGCGCGGAGCTGCAGTCCCAACTGGCCGCTTTCCTCATGGACCACGTCTTCCAACACGAGCCCTCACCCACCGGTACGTCCCCGGGGTCTGGGGGGGGTTGTCCTGTCCCCCTCATTGTCCCCCGGTGTCCCCGCAGAGGACGGCGAGAGCCACATCGAGGAGCTGCACCAGCGCCGGGTTCTCCTCGCCGGCTTCTGTAAACTCATCATCTACAACGTGCTGGAGCTCAGCGCCGCCTCCGACGTCTTCAAGCACTACGGGAAGGTGGGGGACACACATGGGGGTGTCACCAGTGTCCCCATTGTCCCCACGACACCCTGGGGACGCTCGTTGTCACCCCCTCTCAGTTTTACGCCGACTACGGGGACATCATCAAGGAGACGCTGAACCTGACGCGGCAGATGGACCGGCAGGAGTGGGCGCGCACGCTGCTGCTCAGCCTGAAGCAGGTTGGGGGGCTCGGGGGTTGGATTTGGGGGTCCCTCTCCCCATGTTCTAGTCCCTGCTTTGACCGGGGGGGCTCTCTGGGGAATCCTGGGGGGTCTCCAGGGGAATTTGGGGGCCCCTCTGACTCTGGAGACACCCCAGGGATCCCCCCAGTCCTGGGGACCCCCGGGGACCCCCCTGACCCTGGAGACCCCCTGGTGACCCCCCCAGCCCTGGGGACCCACTGGGGACCCCCCTGGGGACCCTCCCTGACCCTGGAGACACCCCAGGGATCCCCCTGGCCCCCAGGGACCCCCTGGGAACTCCCCTGACCCTGGAGACCCCCTGGTGACCCCCCCAGTCCTGGGGACCCACTGGGGACCCCCCCTGGGGACCCCCCCCTGACCCTGGAGACCCCCTGGGGACCCCCCCAGTCCTGGGGACCCACTGGGGGACCCCCCTGGGGACCCCCCTGGCCCTGGAGACCCCCCCGGTGACCCCCCCAGTCCTGGGGACCCACTGGGGACCCCCCTGAGGACCCCCCTTGGCCCTGGAGACCCCCTGGGGACCCCCCCAGCCCTAGGGACCCACTGGAGACCCCCCCTGGGGGACCCCCCTTGGCCCCTATATATGACCCCTTGACCCCCCCACCCCCCCATATATATAGGGGGCTTAAGGACACCCCAAAAGGTGCAGGTGGGTTGTTGTCTCTGGGGTGAGCGTGGGTTCCATTGGGGGGCGTGGGGGTGTCCCCGTGACCCCCCCGTGTCCCCCCCACCTCACCCCACAGCTGATGTCGGAGCTGCTGCTGCAAACGGGCCCCGAGATCCACGGGGCCCAATCCTTCCTGGAGATCCGGGACCTGGCGCGGCGCTTCTCCCTCCTCTTCAGCCTCCACCAGCTCCGCAACCGCCAGGCGCTGCTCGCCCTGCACAGGTGGGATTTGGGGGGGGGGGTCTCCCCTGGATTGGGGGGGGGTTTTGGGGACCCCCACTCACCCCCCTGCCACCCCAGGGAGGGGATTCAATTCGCTTTGCAGGAGCCGGGGGGGCCGGGGCGGCCCGCCCCTCAACCTGCCCTTCCTGGAGGTGCTGAGCGAGTTCTCGCCGCGCCTGCTGCGCCCCGACAGGGCTCTGCTGTGAGTCAGGGGGTCCCCGGGGGGGTCCCCAAAGCCACGGGGGTCCCCAGGGGGTCTCCAGGGCCAAGGGGGGTCCTCAGGGGGGTCTCCAGTGGGTCCTCAGGAGTGGGGGGGTCACCAGGGGGTCTCCAGGGCCAGGAGGATTCCCAGGGGGTCCCCAGGGGTCTCCAGGGCCAGGGGAGTTCCCAGGGGGTCTCCAGGGGTCAGGGGGGGTCCCCAAGACTGGGGGGATCCCTGGGGGGTCTCCAGGGTCAGGGGGATTCCCAGGGGGGTCCCCAGTGGGTCCCCAGGAGTGGGGGGATTCCCAGGAGGTCTCCAGGGTCAGGGGGGGTCCCCAGGAGGGTCCCCAGTGGGTCCCCAGGACTGGGGGATTCCCAGGGCGTCCCCAGGACTGAGGGGATCCCTGGGGGGTCTCCAGGGCCAGGGGGGGCCCCAGGGGGGTCCCCAGTGGGTTCACAGGGTTGGGGGGGTCGCTGGGGGGGTCTCCACAGTCAGGGGGTTCCCAGGGGCTCCCTGGGGGTCAGAAGGTTCTTAGGAGGGTCCCCAGGAGTTGGGGGGTCCCCAGGGGGTCCCCAGTGGGTTCATAGGGTTGGGGGGGTCCCCATGGGGTCTCCACCATCAGGGGGGTCCCCAGTGGGTCCCCAGGACTGGGGGGATCCCTGGGGGGGGTTCCCAGGGGGTCCCAGTGGGTCCCCAGGGCTAGGGGAGTCCCCAGTGGGTTCATAGAGTTGGGGGGGGTCACCATGGGGTCTCCACGGTCAGGGGGGTCCCTGGGGGTCCCCACGACTCAGGGGATCCCTGGGGGTGTCCCCAGGGTCAGGGGTGTCCCCAGTGGGTCCCCACGACTGGGGGATCCCTGGGGGGTCCCCAGGGTCCTCGTGGTGTCCAAGGGGGGGCCGTGGGGTCCCCCGGGTCCCTGTCACCGCGTCCCCCCGCCCCAGGCTGTCGTACCTGGAGCGGCTGTGCCAGGAGCGGGGGTGGGCGCCCCCCGGGGCCGCGCCGTGGCCCCCCCTGCTCGCCTACGGCCACTCGCTGCAGCCGCACGACGAGGGGGGGGCCCCCAGCTCCGCCCCCCCCCCGCGGGGCCCCCCCGTGTCCAGCGCCAAGAGACCCCGAGTGGACGGTGCGGGGGGGATATGGGGTTGGGTTTGGGGGGGGCGGGTCGGGGTGGGGGGGGTTGGGGTGGGGGGATATGGGGGGTTGTGGGGGGGGTCGGGGTGGGGGGGA
>NW_027659984.1:0-47945 GCF_963082525.1 Nesoenas mayeri
TGACCACGACTCTCTGGCTTCTTTCCTTCAGCCAGTTCGCAGTCCACCTCACCACTCGGTCGTCCAGACCGCACTCCCTCAATTTAGCAGTAAGGATGCCGTGGGAGACTGTGTCAAATGCCTTACTCAAGTCAAGGTAGATCACGTCCACCGCTCTGCCATCATCCATCCATCTTGTTATGTCCTCATAAAAGTCAATGAGGTTGGTCAAGCACGACTTCCCCTTGGTGAAGCCATGTTGACTGCCCCTAATGACCCTCTTATCCCTGATATGCCTTGAGATGGCACCAAGGATCAGTCGTTCCATCACTTTCCCAGGGATGGAGGTGAGGCTGACCTGTCTATAGTTACCCGGGTCCTCCTTCTTGCCCTTTTTGAAGACTGGAGTGACATTTGCTTTCCTCCAGTCCTCAGGCACCTCTCCCGTTTCCCAAGACTTGGCAAAGATGATGGAGAGTGGTCCAGCAATGTCCTCAGCCAGCTCCCTCAGCACCCGTGGGTGCATCCCATCTGGACCCATGGATTTATGGATGTCCAGATTGCCTAATTGTTCCCTAACCCAGTCCTCATCAACCGAGGCAAACTCCTCCATTGTCCTGACTTCCTCTGGGGCCTCGGGGGTACGGGGCTCCTCAGGACAGCCTCCAGCAGAGTAGACAGAGACAATGATGGCATACAGTAACTCTGCCTTCTCTGTATCTTCCGTCACCAGGGCACCCACCTCGTTCATCAGTGGGCCTACATTGCTTCTGCTGTTAGTTTTATCTGCCATGTATTTGAAAAAGCTCTGTCTGTTGTCCTTGACACCTCTCGCCAGGTTTAATTCTAAGGAGGCCTTAGCTTTCCTAGTTGCCTCCCTACACCCTCTGACAACAGCCTTATATTCTCCCCAAGTGGCCAGCCCCTCCTTCCATGATCTATGAACTCTCCTCTTCCACTTGAGCTTACCCAGCAGTTCCCTGTTTAACCACGCAGGTCTCCTGGCTCCCTTCCTTGACTTCCTACATGTCGGGATGCTCTGATCTTGTGCCTGGTAGAAGCAGTCCCTGAACAGTAACCAACTCTCTTGGGCCCCTTTACCTTCAAGCAGCCTTGCCCATGGGATTTCCCCTAGCAATTGCTTGAGAAGGCCAAAGTTTGCCCTGCTGAAGTCCAGGGTTGCAATTCTGCTTGCTATCCTGTTCCTGCCCCACGAGATCCTGAACTCCACCATTTCATGGTCGCCGCAACCCAGGCAGCCCTCAACCTTTACCGCTTCAACCAGACCCTCCTTGTTAGTGAGGATGAGGTCCAGCAGTGCACCTCTTCTAGTCGGCTCCTCCACCCTTTGCATCAGAAAGTTATCGTCAAGGCACTGGAGGAACCTCCTAGACTGTGCCTGGCTGGCCGAGTAGCCCTTCCAGCAAACATCAGTAGTGTATTAGTATTTTGTTATTTTATTAAACTGCGTTTATCTCAATCCAAGTTTCTCCCTTCCCTTTTGATTCTCTCCCCTATTTGGGGGGGGGGGGGGGGGGTGGGGGAGAGGGTGAGTGAGCAGATATCATGGCTGTATTGCTAGCTCGGGTTAAACCACGACACTAATATAAATGTGTAGTACTGTAACTCTTACTTCGTTGAAGATACTCCAAATTTAGGTGGATATAAATGAGAGGATAATTTGATTAGTCATATCAGACATGAGAGATTTACAACTTGCCACTTGTTTTCATGTTTGATATCCTAAAATGACTTTGGATACTAGCAAGTCTATTCACTCTGTGGGCCTGCTTGTCACCATAATGAACTATGCCTGCAAACTCACAGTGAGTTCAGGGCCTCACACTTGTGAGGTCCTTGAAGCACTTCCCCCCATCCTTTGCAAAACAAAGGACTCATTAACAATGTATGTTATGCTGTAAACAGCTGTTTTTTGCAACTTTGTACAGGAAAAGATAGGTGGTTTTGGAGGCAGACAATCTATCTTTTGTCTCTGTGAAACAAAGGCATAAATTTTTAAGATAAAGACAACTGTGTTGCTGTCAAGGCCTCAGTCCTAATTGGGATGACCAAGATGGGTTATCCAGCTGACAATCAGCCGCTAGAAGAAATCACAAACCACCAGCTACCCCTAAGAGACAAAACAACTCACTTCTGGTCAGCACTGTGACCATCTCTCTAATATTTTAACCACTGACTCATTTCTGGAACAATCTTCTTAATTAGCATGAAGATCAAGCAGAGGGAGGAGATGAGCCGCGCTCTACTATCTCGCATACAAATGGACTAGGTTATAAACACTTGGAAGGTTTGTGTCTTTGTGTGTGTTTGTGTGTGTGTGTGCTGCATGGCGTTAATGAAGTTTCGTACTCACCACGAACTGGAACAATGGAGTGGTGAGATCTTACCTTTCTTCTGATATCTTAATCTATCTCTCTCCTTTTCCTCTCTCTCTCTCTCTCTCTCTCTCTCTTTCTTTCTAACTTTATTCTAGGCACATAAGAGTAACTTCTTGCAAGTTTTGTTGTTAAATTCTTTCCAAGTTTTTTATGATATAGTTACAAACTTTTGCCAAGACACTATTCGCTGTAATTCCACTGAGTTTTTTTAGTAAATTCATGATTAATTGAACCTCTGAGGTGATTGTCATCACTTTTTGTTACCGCACAGAGTATTCAGAGTTAACTCATCCCTTATTTCACCTGGTGGGATGGGACAACACTAACTGCCCCTGAGACACATACATCTGTGCTACTGGCTTCCAAGCAGGGCTCTCTGCTCTCTGTATTCAATTGGTGCTGTGGTTACCAAGCACCTTGCAATGGAAGGGAGATCCCTTTGTCCTTCATCTATGTCCTAAATACAGATTTGTGTTCTACTATTTTAAGTGGGGACTGAGGTTCAGAGCCACCCTATGCACTACATATGACTAGGGAACTATAGTAACAGTGTATCACATTTAAGTGACTCCCTGTATCTAGGAGAAATTCTGAGGTCTGTTAGCGACCCACAGACTCATAGGACTAGAGAAGTGATCGTGCCACTGCACTCGGCACTGGTGAGGCCCCACCTTGAATACTGTGTTCAGGTTTGGGCCCCTCATCATAAGAAAGACATTGAAGTACTAGAGAGAGTGCAGAGGAGGGCAACAAAGCTGGTGAGAGGCCTGAAGCACAAGTCTTATGAGGAGCAGTTGAGGGAGCTGGGACTGTTTAGCCTTGATTAAAGGAGGCTGAGGGGAGATCTTCTCACTCTCCACAACTACCTGAAAGGAGATTGTGGCATGGAGGGCGTTGGTCTCTTCTCCCAAGTAGCAAGTGATAGGACAAGAGGAAATGGCCTCAAGTTGCGCCAGGGGAGGTTTAGATTGGATATTAGGAAACAATTCTTCATGGAAAGGCTTGTCAGGCATTAGAACAGGTTGACCAGGGAAGTGGTGGAGTCACCATCCCTGGAGGTGTTTAAAAGGTGTTTAGACGAGGTTCTTAGGGACATGGTTTAGTGCTAGACTTAGGTTAGGTTATGGTTGGACTCGATGATCCTGAGGGTCTCTTCCAACTGAAATGACTCTGTGATTCTAACAGGCTTCCCAGAGAGGTTGTGGAGTCTCCTCTGGAGACATTCAAGACCCACCTGAACACATTCCTATGCAATCTACTCTAGGTGTACCTGCTTTAGCAGGTGGGTTGGACTAGATGATCTCCAGAGGTCCCTTCCAACCCTAACCATTCTGTGATTCTGTGACATGGTTTAGTGCTAGAGTTAGGTTATGATTGGACTCGATGATCCCGAGGGTCTCTTCCAACCAAAATGATTCTATGATAAAATTTAGGAACCATAGATTTATGGCATTGCATAGCGTGAAGCTGTCTAACCACCGCATGGCAAAAAGGTTTTCAGTTAGCAGGAGGAATCAATTGTTATCTTGTCTCTTTAGCTAACTTGCCTCTCTCCACTCATGTCTTTTGTTCACACTGAACCTGTTTTGGAAAACACTTAAATGCCTCCATAAATTGCAGTGTGATTAGTCTGTGACATAGTCTGCTAATCATATGTTTACAAATGTATATAGGTTGCTAGTGCTGTTGTAGTATATTAGAATTGGGAAAAGTGTTTGTCTCAAAAAGTTTGCTTGTTTTTTTGAACTGCCTCTCATCTGATTAAAATAAAAAGCATTCCTGTTCCCTGCCAATCTTGCCTCATTTACATATTTAAATGCTTTTCTAGATTTGGGCCAGAAAAAACTTGTCTGACATCTGGCATATACTCTGAGCATTATAATGGCTACATTGTACATTTCCTGGAATTATTGAACACTGAATTGTGTAAAATATTTCCTGGAATTATTATGTGTGATTTTTAGTGACTAGCTAACACTCTGTGAATGCTATAATACAAAACTCCACAAAGCTTTTGGATACATAGTGACATCCAGTAGGTAGCTTCTGATGGTGACAGATTGAGTCAGATCACCTATGCTTCTTCAACTTGTTGTCTGCATTAGTTACAACATATTGTAGACCACCATGTCAATAACTTCAAAGGAAGTGAGGATTTCCCTTATCTGCAAGACCTTTGAACTAAGGATACCACCACATAGGCTTCAGTTCATTATTTAATCCATTGTTTTCAAAATGCTCATATAGATCTTTAAATCTATACAAGCACAGAGTGCTAGCAATCATTTGATTAAACCAAACATTTCTTTGAATCTCTGTGTGTTGCTGGTTCACTGTCTACAAAGGTCAGACCAACCTTGCAATATTTCATATTCTGACAAACATGATAAACTGATGTACCATACTTTGTATACACCGCATAAACTCTTAATCAGCCTCTGCTGCCCTCCTTTCCTTTGTTTTTGAAGACAATCTGTATTGTGTTAGCTGTGTGTCAACATTAATGCTGAACAGTCAAGAAAAGCAGTGGCAGTGGTTTCTAAGACTGGGAGAGTAGTCACAGGCTACATTTATGAAATTCAGGGCTGTCCCAGTCAAACAGGACTGCTGGCAATAGTGTTGGAAATGTTCTATGAGCCTGATTTTCTTCTTGCCTTCAGGAGTTTTATGCTTCAGATTCATCAGTTTCAGTGCAGAAATGAAACCAGGAGAATCAGGCTGAGAAACCGATCTGACAGTTTTCCCATTCTCTTCTGATCTGTAGAGGGAGAAGAGATTTGTAGCAAGAGGTCTCAGTTCTCTTATATTTATCCCAGTTTAATTTAGGAGTAATTCCATGCAAGTCAGAGGAATTTGGCTTATATGAAAGGGAAAATAGAGGTTCTTTTTTTTTTTTCATACTTTTTGTGGAAAAGGAAATTTTTTTATGACCAGAAATGCAGTTATGACCTATCCCAACCCCAAATTATGGCTTAATTCAACTGCAATGAAAAGCATATCAGTCTAGTATTTGGCAACGTCCTTTCCAGGAGCTCAGGCTGTAGTTTCCTCCAGAGAAGATTTGTTTAGAATCATTTACACTGGGGAAGGAGGGAAAACAAAAATCAGATTTACATTTCTTCCTCATATAGGGCTTACAAATACATACACATAAACACACATACACTTTTGTGCATCAGGTATATCTTCCTAGATAAATGAAATGATTGATGGCTTCATTTCACTATACAAGTTTTTTCAAAGCAGTTGTTCAAAGTATTGATTCTGTTGAAGACAGAGCAAGTTCTAATCTTTATAGAAACCTGGTAGAGTTATAATAAAATTAGTGTGATGAGGAAAGTTGCAACAAAGAGGAAATCTGAATGAAGGAACGTACACAGTATCGCAGATCTTCTTTGCTCTGTGTATTGAGTTTATGTGGCAAACTTTTGGTAGGGGGTGTGGGGGGGCTGCAGGGGTGGCTTCTCTGAGAAGACACCAGAAGCTGCCTCCATGTCAGACAGAGCCAGTTTTAGCTGGCTCCAAGACAGACCCGCCGCTGGCCAAAGCTGAGCCAATCAGTTGGTACTACCTCTGTGAAAACATATTTAAGAAAGGGTAAAAACCACTCTGCAGCAGCTGGGAGAGAGGAGTGAGAATATGTGAGAGAAACAAATCTGCAGCCACCAAGGTGTCCTGGTTTTGTTAAAAACAAGACCAGTTTGTCTTTTAGTGAATTTCTCTTTCAGCTAAGTTCTTCTAAGTAACTGCATTTTTCTGATTGTGTCTGCTTGTTTTAGCAGACAGCAGCTGATAACATAGCAATGGTATGCAAAATATTGATAAAAACACACATCTCATAAGTGAGAGGGGCGTATTAACAAGGAGAGGCGAAGAGAACAGGTTCCGGTATAAGTTGGGGAATGACCTATTAGAGAGCAGCGTAGGGGAAAGGGACCTGGGGGTCCTGGTGGACAGCAGGATGACCATGAGCCAGCACTGTGCCCTTGTGGCCAGGAAGACCAATGGCATCCTGGGGTGTATTAGAAGGGGGGTGGTTAGTAGGTCGAGAGAGGTTCTCCTTCCCCTCTACTCTGCCCTGGTGAGACCACACCTGGAATATTGTGTCCAGTTCTGGGCCCCTCGGTTAAAGAAGGACAGGGAACTGCTGGAGAGAGTCCAGTGCAGGGCAACAAAGATGATTAAGGGAGTGGAGCATCTCCCTTACGAGGAAAGGCTGAGGGAGCTGGGTGTCTTTATCTTGGAGAAGAGGAGACTGAGGGGTGACCTCATTAATGTTTACAAATATGTAACGGGCGAGTGTCACGAGGATGGAGCCAGGCTCTTCTCGGTGACAACCAACAGTAGGACAAGGGGTAATGGGTTCAAACTGGAACACAACAGGTTCCACTTAAATTTGAGAAGAAACTTCTAATGCCTGGGGAGGGCCTTGTTATTTAGGTAAAATCTCTATGTTTGCTCCGCAATATCGAGATCTGCTAAATAATGCTTTGCTTAACAGAACTAAGAGATTTAAAAGAGACATCATATTTCAGTGAAAACTGCAAAGATGAGATTAAATTTTGGGATAATTCATTAATGGTACTAACCTCGCTTTTTGCACCAAATGTAGCGGTAGGTAAAGCATTAGGTGACATTAAGAAACTCGGGTGCTGGGTAGCTAAGCAAACAAATCTTACTTCTAAAATCCTATCAGAGATGTTAGTTGATACAGATAGCATTAGGCATGCAACTTTGCAAGCTAGAGCCACAATAGATTTTTTTACTGCTTGTGCAACGACATGGATGCGAAGAATTCGAAGGAATGTGTTGTACAAATTTATCAAGTAAGTCTGCATCTATACATAAGCAAATATGAGATTTACAAGAAATTACAAAGAAATTCACCATATTAAATAGTGGGTTAGATGAATGGCTTAAATGGTTAGGAATCACTGGATGGCTAAAAGATTTGCTTTTGCATGGATTAACTATTTTAATTGTAATAATTGTGATCTTAATGATTGCACCTTGTATAATGAATCTAATCAGATGCTCTGTTGAGAAGACTTTTGTAGGTACCTGGATGGTTTGAAAAACAAAAGGGGGAACTGTGGGATCGTTTCTGGAAACTAATGGATATCAGTGCAGTGAGCAAGATTGCATCGAGCTGATCTAGGCCACAAGTGAAGGGTCATTGAAAGGTCCTTGACCACACAGAAGGGGGAAGAAAGTTGATGAAGCAAGAGGAGAATGAGGAATTAAAGTAGTTTGTGGCGAGACATGGGAGGTGATGAGTGTCTAAGATAGCAACCAATCATGTATTAGCTAGAGAAATGTAAGCAGCGCGTAATCTAACTATAATTATCCAAGTATGAATAATGTAACTACAAAATCAGCAGTTTAAGATCATATAACCTGATCAAACTTTGCATTAAATGGCTTCAGTTTATAACTCTCACGGAGTTGTTTGAGTCCATTCTTCTCCTGCACTGCATTAAACGGTGACACAAGGTCAGTGAAGAAAGAATGGGAGGAGGTGCTCCAGGTGCTAGAGCAGAGATTCCCCTGCAGTCTGTGGTGAAGACCATGGTGAAGCAGGTTGTCCCCCTGCAGCCCATGGAAGTCCATGGTGGAGCACATGTCCACCCTGCAGCCTGTGGAGGACTCCATGACAGAGCTGGTGGATGTGCCCTGAAGGAAGCTGTCACTCCATGAAGAGCCTGCACTGGAGCAGTTTCTTGGCAGGAACTGTGGCCCATGGGGGACCCATGCTGGAGCAGGTTTTCCTGAATGACTGTGAAAGGACCCATACTGGAGGAGTTCTTGAAGAACTGCAGTCTGTGTGAAGGACCCATGTTGGACAATTTTGTAAAGAACTATGGGAGGGACTCCATGCTGGAGGAGGAGAAGAGCGTGAGTAGGGGGTGGCAGACACGAAGTGTTATGGACTGACTGCAAGCCCCAATCCCCATCCCCCCTGCGCTGCTTGTGGGTTGAAGAGGTAGAAGAGTTGGGAATTAAGTTGAGCCTGGGAAAAGGGGCGAGTGGAAGATTATTTTAGTTTTTCTTTTTATTTCTCACTCTCCTATTCTTTTATTAATTGGCAATAAATTAAATTAATCTCCCCAATTTGAATGTGTTTTGCCCATGGTGGTAATTGGTAAGTGATCTCCCTGTCCTCATCTCGACCCATGAGCTTTTTGTCATATATTCTCCCCTGTCCTGTCGAAGAGGGGAAGTGAGAGAGTGGCTTGCTGGGCGTCTGGTGGCCAGCCAAAATCAACCAACCACACTGCAAAAAATGTAGTGACACTGGTTCAGTGTTACGACAAACTCATTCAGAACAAATTCATAAAAGCAGAAGTTTCTTTACAGTAACATGCATGCACTGATTTCCACACAGAAGCTGGTAATACTGATACCAACACAAGCAATTTTTCAAGGTGTTTTTGCCTTTTTATGACTATTTGAAATTTAAAAAGTTACCATAAAAATAAGGCCACCTTACATATTGTGTATGTCCATATTCAAAGCTATGTTTTATGCCAAGACATGCAAGGAAGAAATATATTTATCAAAAGAATAATTCAGGAAAATAAAGAAAAAAAAAACAGCTGAGTTTAGAATTGTAATTTAGATTCCTATTATGAGGAGTTAAAAATCAGAAAAACTTTCAAATTGCCACAAGTCATGACACTGAGATGATGCAATGAGATACCTCCCTGCTTTAAACACAAAACCCCTGTTAGTTAAACCAGGAGGATGTGAGGACACACCTAATGAAATCAATAGAATTCTGAAAACTTACCCATTTTGAGGATTTTCTCAAGAGAATGCTTGTTAGATTACCACAACATCGCTGTCATATTTATATTATACATTGCTGTAGTAGACAAATACTTAATCTTAGGGCATTGTCATTTCTCAAAGAAATTAGGAAGGAGGATGAAGTAATTTGATTTTCAATAGCATAGAAAAGGGATGAACTAGAATCTTTATTTCTAAAGTAATTACCTGTGTCAGGACAGATTTTAAAAGTTCTTGCCTGTACTGGGTCTAGCTGGGATGGAGTTAATTTTCTTCATAGAAGCTCTTATGGTGTTGTGTTTTAGATTTGTGACTAAAACTGTGGTGATAACATGCCAATGTTTTGGCTATTGCTAAACAGTGCTTTCAAAGTGGTAACGGCTTTCTCTGTTTCTTACCCTGTCCCCACCTGTCCTCCATTCAGTTGAGCAGCCTGGGAATGGGCAAAAGATAAACACAGAAGGAAACAAAGCTAGGATAGCTGACACAAATTGACCAAAAGGATATTCCATACCATATAAAACTAAGGATAGTTTTTCCAAAGTAGCTATTGCTTGGAGACTGGGTATCAGTATGCTTATGGGAGCTGGTGAGTGATTGCCATTATATTGCCTGGTGTTTTTCTATGAAAAAAATGACACCACCTTATTGCATTTAGTGTTGTGGAACTTGACTGCATTTAATATGTTCTTATCATAAAATAGGGAAATAGAATTGACTTGACTCCTACCTTCTTCTGGTCATAAGGAAAGCATTTGCCATGGCAAGAGTAAGTTGAATATGATTTTCTTTCCACAGCCGATTTTATTTTGAAAATATTTTTTAATGCCTGTTCACAATTTTATTCTTAAGGACCTCCTTCCATTTTTGGGTGCTGATATGGGATGGAATAGAAGAATTCAGTCCCTAAATGATTGACTAAAAGACTGGTGCTACAGGCAGGGCTTTGGATTCTTTGATAATGGCTGGTTTTATAAGACACCAGTCCAGACATTGATACATGGGAAAGGTTTATCTCACAGGGGTAAAAGGATGCCGAGACAGGAATTAGCAGGACTCATTTGGAGAGCTTTAAACTAGATTAGAAAGGGGATGCAATTGTAGCTGGGCTTGCACCAGTGGGGCAGCACTCTAGAATTGATGAAGACCAGGAGGCCTCTCACCCCCCTAGGGTGAAATCAGTGCGCTCAGCACGCTCCCTGAAATGCCTGTACAGCAATACACGCAGCACAGGGAATAACCAGGAGGAGTTAGAAACCTGTGTTCAGTCAGGAGATTATGATCTTGTGGCAATAACAGAGACATGGTGGGATAGCTCATATGACTGGAATGTGGTCATGGATGGCTATGTTCTTCTCAGGAAAGACAGGCCAGCCAGGCGAGGTGGTGGATTTGCTCTTTATGTGAGAGAGCAACTACAATGTTTTGAATACTGTCCAGGGACAGATGAGGAGTGAGTTGAGAGTCTGTGGGTGAGAATTAAGGGGCAGGCTGGCAGGGGTGATACTGTTGTGGGTGTCTATTACAGGCCACCAGATCAGAATGAGGATGTTGATGAGGCCTTCTACAGGCAGCTGAGAGCAGCCTCGCAATCACAGGCCCTGGTTGTAGTGGGAGATTTTAACTACCCTGATGTTTGCTAGAAGGACTAATCAGCCAGCCATCCACAGTCCAGGAGGTTCCTCCAGTGCATTGATGATAACTTCCTGATGCAATGGTGGATGAGCCAACTAGAAGAAGAGCACTGCTGGATCTCATTCTCACTAACAAGGAGGGTCTGGGTGAAGAGGTAAAGGTTGAGGGCTGCCTTGGCTGTAGCAACCATGAGATGGTGGAGTTCATGATCTCATGTGGCAGGAACAGAACACCGAGCAGAATCGCAACCCTGGACTTCAGTAGGGCCACCTTTGACCTTTCCAAGCAATTTCTAGGGGAAATTCCACGGGACAGGGTACTTGAAGGTAAAGGGGTCCAAGACAGTTGGTTAGAATTCAGGGACTGCTTCTACCAAGCTCAAGATCAGAGCATCCTGACAAGTAGGAAGTCAAGGAAGGGAGCCAGGAGACCTGCTTGGTTAAACAGGGAACTGCTGGGCAAACTCATGTGGAAGAGGAGAGTTCATAGATCATGGAAGGAGGGGCTGGCCACTTTGGAAGAATATAAGGCTGTTGTCAGAGGATGTAGGGAGGCAACTGGGAAAGCTAAGGCCTCATTTAGAATTAAAACTTGTGAGAGGGGTCAAGGACAACAGAAAGAGCTTCTTCAAATATGTGGCAGATAAAGCTAACACCAGAGACAATGTAGGCCCACTGATGAATGGGGTGGATGCCCTGGTGACAGAAGATACAGAGAAGGCAGAGTTACTGAAAGCTGCCTTTGTCTCTGTATACACTGCCAGAGGCTGTCCTGAGGAGCCCCGTACCCCTGAGGCCCCAGAGGAAGTCAGGACAATGGAGGAGTTTGCCTCGGTTGATGAGGACTGGGTTAGGGAGCAGTTAAGCAATCTGGACATCCATAAATCCATGGGTCCTGATGGGATGAACCTGCGGGTGCTGAGAGAGCTGAACCAATCGTGGTTCCGTCATCTGCGCCACCGCCATTAATCACAGTTCAAACTTCTGCCCCGCCACTGTCAGTCGCGGAAGGAAAAAGTGGACATGATTTTTCCTATCCCCCCTTGCCTAGAGATTCAGGTGAGGAGGATCGTCCTGTGGTGAGCCAGACCAAGCCAAATAGCCTAATTCCTGTAAATTCGGGTCTCCCCTACCTGCCCCCACCCCCTTCCCGTGCTGCTGCAGGGCAAATTCCTGAGGGTGGGGGTGGAGCTTCAGAGCGTAAACTGAACTTATCAGAAAGCTGGGATTTACCTCCAGCTTCGATTACAGTTAGACAGTGGGACCCTGTGCATTTTTGGAAGAAGGTGAAGGCCAAAGCTGAGTGATGCAGTTGACACACCTGAGGGACAGGATGCCATTCAGAGGGACCTGGACAAGCTGGGTCAGAGGAATCCCCAATATCAATACAGGCTGGGGGATGAAGGGTTTAAGAGCAGCCCTGCTGAGAAGGACTTGGGAATACTCGTGGATAAAAAGCTGGACATGAGCTGACAATGTGCACTCACAGCCCAGAAGGCCAACTGTATTCTGGGTTGCATCAAAAGAAGTGTGGCCAGCAGGTCGAGGGAGGTGATTCTCCCCCTCTATTCTGCTCTCAGGAGACCCCATCTGGAGTACTGCATCCATTTCTGGAGTCCTCAGTCCAGGAAAGACATAGACCTGTCCATGTCCAGAGGAGGGCTATAAAATGATCAGAGGGCTGGAACACCTCTCCTATGAAGAAATGCTGAGAGAATTAGGGTTGCTTAGCCTGGAGAAGGCTCCAGGGAGACCTTATTGCAGCCTTTCAATATTTAAAGGGGGCTTATAAGAGAGACTTTTTATTAGGGCCTGCAGTGTCAGGACAAGGGACAATGATTTTAAACTGAAAGAGTGTAGGTTTAGATCAGATATTAGGAAGAAATTCTTTACTGTGAGGGTGGTGAGATGCTGGAAAAGGCTGCCTAGAGAAGTTGTGGATGTCCCATCATTGGAAGTGTTGAAGGTCAGGTTGGACTGGGCTCTGAGGAACCTGATCTAGTTGAAGATGTACCTCTTCATTGCAGGGGAGTTGGACTAGATCACCTTTGAAGGTCCCTTCCAACCCAAACTATTCTAGGATTCTATGAAACGAGACTCAACTTGGGGAAATTGATTTAATTTACTGCCAATCATATAAAAGTAGGATAATGAGAAATAAGAACAGCTCTAAAAAACACCTTCCCCCCACCCCTCCCTTCTTCCCGGGCTCATCCTCACTCCAGACTTCACCTCCTCCCCTCCTCCAAGCAGCACAGAGGGATAGGGTATGGGGGATTGTGGCCAGTTCAAAATGCTTTGTCTCCACCACTCCTTTCTCCTCACACTCTTCCCCTCCTCCAGCGTGGGTCCTTCTCATGGGCTACAGTTCTTCAAGAACTGCTCCAGCATGGGTTCTTTCCATGGGGTACCATCCTTCATGAAAGGACTGCTCCAGTATGGGTCCCCTGCAGGACCGTAGGGCCACAGGTCCTGGCAGGAACCTACCCCAGCATGGACTCTCCATGGGGTCATCGATTCCTTCAGGCACATCCACCTGCTCTGGTGTGGTGTTCTCCATGGGCTGCAGGGTGGATATCTGCTCCACTGTGATCCTCTATGGGCTGCAAGGGGACTACTTGCATCATCATGGTCCTCACCATAGGCTGCAGGGGAGTCTCTGCTCCAGTGCATGGAGCATCTCCTCCCCCTCCTTCTTCATTGACTTTGGTGTCCTCAGAGATGTTTCTCTCATGTGTTCTCACTCCTCTCTCCCAGCTGATGTTGTGCAACATTTTTACTGTTTCTTAAATATGTTATCACAGAGGCGCCAACAGTGCCACTGATTGGCCCAGCTTTGGCCAGCGGCATAGAATCATAGAATGTCCTGAGTTGGAAGGGACTCACAAGGATCATCAAGTCCAACTCCTGTCCCTGCATATGACAACTCTACAGTTCACACAACGTGTCTGAGGGTGTTGTCTACTCTCTTTTTGAATACTGTCAGGCTTGGGGCTGTGACTACCTCCCTGGAGAGACTGTTCCAGTGCTCCACCACCCTTGGGATGAAGAACCTTTTCCTAATGTCCAACCTAAACCTCTCCTGGCACATCTTCCAGCCATTCCCTCAGGTTCTGTCATTGGTCACTAAAGAGAAGAGTTCGGCACCTATCCTTCCTCCTTCCCTTGTGAGAAAGTTGTAGACTGCAATGAGGTCTCCTCCAGGCTGAACAAACCCAGTGACTTTAGCCACTCCTCTTATGGCTTCTTCTCCAAACCCTTTACCAGCTTTGTAGCCCTCTTCTGGACACTCTCCAGTAGTTGAATATCTTTTTTATACTGTGGCATTCAGAACTGCACAAAGTATTCCAGGTGAGGCCGCACCAGTGCAGAGTAGAGTCAGTCATTTCCCTCACCCGGCTGGCAATGCTGTGCTTGATGCACTCAAGGATGATTGCCCAATTCTCTAATATGTCCAGATCCCTCTGCAGGGCCTCTCTGCTCTTGAGAATGTCGACAGCTCCTCCCAATTTTGTGTCATTGGCGAATTTACTAAGTATTCTCTCAAGTCCTAAGTCATTTCTAAAGACATTGAAGAGTGCCAGCCCTAAGATGGATCCCTGCAAAACCCCGCTAGTGACTGGTCACCAGCCCAACATAACCCCTTTTACTAGAACCCTTTGAGCCCGGCCCATCAGCCAATTGCTCACCCACTGTATTGTGTGTTTATCCAACTTTATGCTGGACATCTTGTCCAGGAGGACAGTGTGAGAGACAGTATCAAAGGCTATACTGATATCCAAAAAGATCACATTGACAGGATTCCATTGGTCAGCTAGGTGGGTAACCTTGTCGTAGAATGAAATTAAGTTTGTTATGCAGGACTTTCCCCTCACGAACCCGTGCTGGCTGGGACCAATGACTGCGTTGTCGTTCAGATGTTTTTCAATAACTCCCAGAACAATCTTCTCCATGATTTTGCCAGGAACAGAAGTGAGGTTGACAGGCCTGCAGTTGCCAGGGTCATCCCTGTTGCCCTTCTTGTAGATTGGGAGAACGTTTTCCAGCTTCCAGTCATCCGGGACTTCTCAAGATTCCCAGAAGCATTGAAAAAATCAGAGAGAGAGGTCTTGCTATGACATCAGCCAGCATCCAAGTACCTTTGGATGAATCTTATTAGGCCCCATCAACTTCTAGGGATCTAGCTGGAGTAGCAAATCCCCCACAAGTTCCGGATTCATTGAGAGTTTATTGTTCACGCAATCATGGTTTTCTAACCCAGGGCTATGGGGGCCCCCAAGTCCATCATCGGTGTTGAAGACCGAAGTGAAGAAAGCATTAAACATCTCGTCTTTGTTTATGTCCCTGTTAATAAGGTGACCATGCTCATCAAGTAATGGGCCACTGTTGTTTCTAGTTTGCCTTTTGCCATTAATATATTTTAAAAAGCCTTTTTTATCATTCTTGACAGTATTGGCCAGCTTCAATTCTAATTGAGCTTTGGCAGCATGAATTTCCTCCCTACAATGGCGAGCAGCATCTCTGTAGTCCTCCCATGTTGCCTGATCTTACTTCCACTGACCATATAATTGATTTTTTTGCCATAATACAAGAAGATGATCCCTGTTCAATCAACCTGCCTCACCTGCTAGATTTTTTGCATTTTGGAATGGTCTGGTCCTGTGCTTTTAGTAGGTGGTATTTAAAAAATGACCAACACTGATGGACCCCAGCACCTTCAAAAGCTTCTTCCCAGGGAATCTTACTAAGTAGTTCTCTGAGCAACCTGAAGTCTGCTCTCCTCATATCTAGTGTTAAGGTCTTGCTGGAAGTTTTCCTCCTATTAGCAAAGATTTTAAACCTGGCTGCTTCATGATTGCTGTGCCCAAGCAAGCCACCAGTCGCCACTTCTCCCATGAGACCCTCTCAGTTGGTATCAAATCTAGGAAGGTACCTTTCCTGGTCGGTTCCCTTATTACCTGCACCAACAAGTTATCGTCCACATGCTTCAGGAATCTTCTGGACCTGTTGGTGCCAGCTGTGTGATATTCCCAGTTGACATCTGGCAAGTTGAAGTCCCCCATAAGGACAAGGGCAGATGACTTGGAGGCTTCACTTACTTCCTTAAAGAATAACTCATCAGTGTCATCATCCTGGTTGTGTGGCTTATAGTAGACACCCACGGCGACTTCTGCTTTATTTATCTGACCCGTAATCCTTACCCAGAGGCTTTCAACTTTGCCATTGCCAACTGCCAGCTCCATGCATTCCAGCCCCTCCGCTACATACAGTGCCACCCTCCCCGCCTCTCCTACCCTGCCTATCCCTTCTGAATAGTCTGTAGCCATCCACCATGGCACAGCAGTCATAGGATTCATCCCACCAGGTTTCACTAATGCCAATTAAATCATATCCGTGGGACTGGGCCAAGGCTTCTAGTTCATCCTGCTTTTTCCTCATGCTGTGCGCATTAGTGTAGAAGCATTTCAAGTGTGGTTGATTGTGCCCTTCACCTCATGGCGCAGTCTGAACAATCTCACTGTCAAGCATCTCCTCAAGCTTTGTTGTCTGTCTTTGCATCGGAAACTATATCGGTCCCTTCCCCTGTTACCGAGCCACCACTTGTTGAACCTGCTGGACCTATGGCATTTCCTGTAGTATACCATAATACTGCAGGGGGGGAGCCCCATGAGCATGTTCCTCATTCCTGGAAAGTAATTCAAGATTTGCAAAAAGCCACTGCCCAGTACGGGCCTAACTCCCCTGTGGTTATGCAGCTGTTACTTTTGTTATCTATGGAAGCTATGACTCCCTACGATATTTCTCAGTTAGCTCAGGTCATTTTTCAACCTGTACAGCTCACGGTGTTTCGAAGTATTTGGCAGCAAAGGGCTGAGGCACAAGCAGTGGTAAACATACAATACCCAGACACTGATCCCTGTTCTGTTAGTGGTGTGGATGTATTGCTGAGCTTGGGGCAGTATATTAATCCGCAAATTCAAGCGCAATGGCCTCCTCCGGTGCTTGAGCAAGTGAAGGCCATAGGGATGGAGGCTATAATTAGAACAGCTGAGCTGGTGGAACGAAAACAAAGATACATCACTATCAAGGCTGTTGTCAGGGGGTGTAGGGAGGCAACTAGGAAAGCTAAGGCCTCCTTAGAATTAAAGCTGGCACAAGGGGTCAAGGACAACAGAAAGAGCTTTTTCAAATACATGGCAGATAAAACTAACACCAGAGACAATGTAGGCCCACTGATGAATGAGGTGAGTGCCCTGGTGACAGAAGATACAGAGAAGGCAGAGATACTGAATGCCTTCTTTGTTTCTGTCTACTCTGCTGGAGGCTGTCCTGAGGAGCCCCGTACCCCCGAGGCCCCAGAGGAAGTCAGGATGGTGCAAGAATTTGCCTTGGTTGATGAGGACTGGGTTAAGGAACAATTAGGCAATCTGAACATCCACAAATCCATGGGCCCAGATAGGATGCACCCACGGGTGCTGAGGGAGCTGGCTGAGGTCATTGCTGGACCACTCTCCATCATCTTTGCCAAGTCTTGGGAAACGGGAGAGGTGCCTGAGGACTGGAGGAAAGCAAATGTCACCCCAGTCTTCAAAAAGGGCAAGAAGGAGGACCCAGGTAATTATAGACCGGTCAGCCTCACCTCTGTCCCTGGGAAAGTAATGGAACGACCGATCCTTGGTGCCATCTCAAGGAGTATCAAGGATAAGAGAGTCATTAGGGGCAGTCAACATGGCTTCACCAAGGGGAAGTCGTGCTTGACCAAACTCATAGCCTTTTATGAAGATATAACGAGGTAGATAGATGATGGCAGGGCGGTGGATGTGGTCTACCTTGACTTCAGTAAAGCATTTGACACAGTCTCCCACAGCATTCTTGTAGCTTAACTGAGGAAATGTGGTCTGGACGATCGGATAGTGAGGTGGACTGCGAACTGGCTGAAGGAAAGCAGCCAGAGAGTCGTGGTCAATGGGGCAGAGTCCAGTTGGAGGCGTGTATCTAGTGGAGTGCCTCAAGGGTCGGTGCTGGGTCCAATACTGTTCAATATATTCATCAATGGCTTGGATGAGGGAATAGAGTGCACTGTCAGCAAGTTTGCTGATGACACAAAACTGAGAGGAGTGGCTGACATGCCAGAAGGCTGTGCTGCCATCCAGCGAGACATGGACAGGCTAGAGAGCTGGGCGGGGAAAAATTTAATGAAATATAACAAGGACAAGTGTAGAGTCTTGCATCTGGGTAGGAACAACCCCAGGTTCCAGTATAGGCTGGGGAATGACCTATTAGAGAGCAGCGTAGGGGAGAGGGACCTGGGGGTCCTGGTGGACAGCAGGATGACCATGAGCCAGCACTGTGCCCTTGTGGCCAAGAGGGCCACAATAGCAAGAATACAAATCAAAACTGCTATGAACGTGGTCAGAATGGTCATGTAAGACTCGTCTGTCCATGTAAAAACAAACAGGTTTCAAAAGCTGCAAACAGACCTGTCTATGATAAAGCCTCATAACTTGCTTCAAATGTGGAAAAAAGGGATATTTTTCTAGGCAGTGTCGTTCTAAGTATCATTCTAACGGACAGCCACTGCAACATGGAAACGACAAGAAGAGGGCGAAGGGGCGCGTGCAGACACAAATGCCTCCTTCAACAACGTTTTGCAACCCTGGCAATCCGTTTCTGGGGTCAGTGCACACGCAGCCCTCTGTGACACACTGTCAGGAAAAACCAGTGGAGCAGCCAGGATGGATGTATCCACCACCCACATAGTAAATATAACGACTCAAGAGGTGCATAAAGTGCCCCTGGATGCTTGGGGACCAATTGGCAGGGGACTGAGTGCCTTGTTAACAGGACGATCAAGTAGTACCCTGCAAGGATTAATGGTACACGTGGGGGTTATTGATGCGGACTATACAGGACAAGTTTGTGCCTTGGTTTCCATGGCGACCCCACCTGTGACAATACAGAAAGGAACATGTTTAGCTCAACTTGTGCCTTTTTTGAGTTCTCTTTCTAGGACTGAGCAAGTTCTTCGTGGGGACAGTGGACCTGGTTCAACTGGAAAGCCACTTATTTTTTGATCTCAAACAGTGTCAGAAAAACGGCCACAAATGGTTTGTACACTCATAATGAATGCTTTTGTCCCCAGCCAGGTGAAGCTTACTGGACTGCTTGATACAGGAGCAAAGTCACTATAATTTTGCAACAAGACTGGCCTTCTTCTTGGCCCTTGGTTTCAAATACTGTGGGTGTGATGGGACTGGGTGGAGTTGCAAACAGTTTGATGTCAGCTAAACCAATAGTGATTGCTAATCCTGAAAACCAAAGGGCTACAGTGAGACCTTATGTGACCCCAGCCCCACTGAACTTGTTGGGGAGGGATTGCTTAAGGCAGTGGGGAGTACGGAAAACTACGGATTTTTAGCAGGGGTCACTGTGATGCAGGGTGTTTCTCGGCCCACTTTAGCACTAAAATGGTTAAATGAAAGACCAGTATGGGTCAATCAGTGGCCCCTTGCTCAGGAAAAACTTACAGCCCTGCAATCTCTTGTGATGGAACAGCTAGCTGCAGGACACATAGAGGTCTCACATAGCCCTTGGAATACTCCTGTGTTTGTTATCAAAAAGAAATATGGAAAATGGAGATTATTACATGACTTACGAAAGGTTAATGAGGTTATGGCAACTATGGGAGCCTTGCAACCAGGTTTACCTTCTCCTACAATTATTCCAATGCAATGGGAAATTGTTGTAATAGATTGGAAAGATTGTTTCTTTACTATTCCTTTAGCAGAAGAAGACATGGAAAAGTTTTCCTTTACTGTTCCATCTGTAAATAATGGAGAGCCAGCAAAAAGGTATCATTGGAAAGTGCTGCCACAAGGGATGAAAAATTCATCTGTGGTATGTGACAAAAGCTCTGAGTCTGGTACGTGCTTTGTTTCTGTCAGGATATTGCTATCATTATATGGATGACATCTTGTTGGCTGCAGCAATGCCACAAGAATCGAGTGAAATGGAAAATAAGGCACGTGAGTCATTAAATCAGTGTGGGCTGGTTGTTGCACCTGAGAAGGTGCAACGACAGCAGCCATGGCTTTATTTGGGCATGAAAATTTTGGATCAGACAGTGACACCACAACCTATAAAACTGGAAGTAAAAATCAAAACACTGAATGATGTGCAAAAACTGGCAGGAATGATCAATTGGATGAGGCCTTATGTAGGAATCCCCTCTTCTCAGTTGCAGCCATTATTCGACCTATTGCGAGGAGACACTAATATTTCTGCCCCTCGCACTTTGACAACAGAAGCACAGCAGGTAATTGCGCAAATTGAACAAGCAATCAGTAGTAAGCACGTATGGAGAATTGATTTGACAGTGCCTGTACAAGCAATGGTTTTGATTGATCAATGCATTCTTTTTGCCATGATCACACAATGGCACGAGAAGTGGGGAGATCCTTTACATATTTTAGAGTGGGTCTTTTTGCCAGCCAAATCAAAAAAGACAGCCCCAGGTCTTTTTGAACTGGTGGCTCAGGTGATTATTAAAATCAGACCACGTTGCATGGAATTAATGGCAAAAGACCCAGAAACGATCCTGCTTCCTGTGCAAAGTCATTATTTTGAATGGTGTATGGCTAATAGTTCTGCATTACAAGCAGCTATGGTGAATTATACAGGTCAAATCACTTATCATTTGCCCTCACATCCAGTGATTAAGTTAGGCAGTCAGGTAAGATTTGGTCAGAAGCAACTGAATCAATCGAGCCCAGTAAGTGGGCCTACAGTATTTACAGACGGATCAGGAAGGACAGGCAAGGCAGCCATTGTTTGGAAGGATGGGCCACAGTGGCAACATCGAGTAGAATATCAGGAAGGGTCACCACAAGTGGTCGAACTTAGAACAATGACCATGGCGTTTCAGGCCTTTCCTGGCCCTGTGAATATTGTGACAGACTCTGCTTATGTGGCTGGGCTTGTACAACGGTTGGATAAAGCTGTATTGGGACATGTGTCTAATGAAAAGCTATTTGGTATTTTAAAACTGTTATGGCTTGAAATTCAGAAGCGTCATCATGAATATTATGTCATGCATGTTAAAAGTCGTACTACGTTACCAGGTTTCATAACAGAAGGAAATGCAAAAGCAGATTCTCTAGTCTCAGCAGTGACATTAGGACCTGTTCCTGATGTTAAACAACAGGCAATAGCCTCACATTGATACAGGGAATTGACAGTTAACTAATTAACACTTAAAAAACCTAACACTTGACACTTAAAGAACTAACCCTACCCCATATCACTAAAGACACTTAGAGAGCTAACCCTTTAACCCACATCACTATTGCCTAGCCTTGCTTAACTCTGTGTAACTTATTGTACGAAAAACAGGACTTCACTGACACCTTGCAAAAATAATAATCCTTGGGTGCATCCTTGGTGCATCCTTGGGTCAACTAGATTACAGAAACTTGGGCACAGGACAGGAGATACGCCAGTTTTAACCAGCTCAGCAGTCTGAGACCTAACCAACTCATCACACTGGACCAAAGGTGACCGTGTACAGAGAAAGAGGACCCGGGTTCACTATCACTGCGCAGCTGCAACCAGGAGGAGCCGGAGGTGGAGACTATGGAAATGGTCTCCCAGAACTCATTGTAATAAGAACCGCCTTCTCAGGGACAGGTTATGAATATGTATAGGCATTCCTAAAACTTTCATGAATATGTAACACTTTACTGCATTTAACCAAGCTCACAGCTACTGTAATTTTACACATGTATTAGGTGAAATGATTCCCTGTGTGTCTGGCGTTGTAAATAAATACATACCTTCTTTATAACCTCAAGGGTTGTAAGGTCATTCTGCGCCTCAACATCATTTCTATCATCAAGGTTATCGTGCTTTGAGACGACACTTTGGCATTTCAAATTCTGAGGCATGTACTATTGTTGCCGCTTGCCCTGATTGTCAAGGTCAGCATATTCCTATTTATTATGGCACCAATCCCCGTGGCCTTTGAGCCTTGCAAATTTGGCAAACCGATGTTACACATGTACCTGAATTCGGGTGCCTGAAGTATGTTCATGTCTTTATAGACACCTTCTTCTTCTGCTATTGTTGCCACTGCTCATACTGCAGAATCTGCACGAGATGTAATAAGTCATTGGCAGCGTGCGTTTTCCTTCTTGGGCATTTCGCAACAGGTAAAAACAGACAATGGCTCAGCATATGTATCCCAGAAAGTTGCTTCATTTCTACAGCTCTTGGGAGTATCTCGTGTTACAGGTGTTCCTCGCTCTCCCACAGGGCAAGGCATTGTGGAATGCACTCATGGAACACTCAAGCATTTTCTTCAAAAACAAAAAGGGGGAATGTTGGGTGAGCCACCTGATGCACGCTTGGCTAAAGCCACATATGTTTTAAAGTTTTTGCAGGTTTCTGATGATGCCCAGATGCCACCCATTCTACGTCACTTTTCCTCTTTAGTGGCTCAAGAGAGGGTGGGTCCAGGGGCAAAAGTGTCGGTGCAGGATTTGCGCACGGGACAATGGATGGGTCCACATGAATTAATAACCTGGAGGAGAGGCTATACTTGTGTCTCTACAGATCAAGGACCACAATGGTTGCCTGCGCAAAATGTGAAACCTGTGTTGCCTTCCTAATGATGATTGCTGCAGCTGCTGCATCTTGGATGCCTGCACAGACAAAAACTAACATGTGGATTACTTTAGCCAACATGACTGGCCAGGACTCCATATGCCTAGCTATGGCATCTCTGGAAAACCCTTTCCACATGTGCTTGGTTGGCATCCCCCTTGACGACTACAGCAGCATCACACCACTTTTTCAAAATAGTGTTCGGTGCAAAGGCATTGCAACAAACTGTAATATTACCAACATGGCACTTTGGATTAACTGTCTCCCGGAAACAGATATTGAACCACAGGAACTGGAATTGCTGGAATCTGTGCCCATGGATGCTGAAAAATGTTAATGCTACCCTTGGTGACTATAGAAATGAAGCTCGATGGTGTAATGCCTCGCAGAAGAATCCAAGGGGTGTCATTAACAATGTGGGACAGCAACCCTGAAACCTCCTGTATGGTGTATTCTTGATCTGCGGAGATAGAGCCTGGCCAGGAATTCCTTCTAATGCTGTTGGAGCAACATGTAGTTTGGGATGATTAACTCTCTTAATGCCCAATGTATCCATGATAGTCGATCACAGAAAAGCAACACGGGAAAAATGCTTTTTGCATGCATATAAGTCAAAATGTGATAACAGAGTAGATTCTTGGGGGTCAGGATTAAGGGGTTTAGGATCTCTTGTACGTGGTGTTGGCACAGCTAAAGCTTTAAATACTATAGAAAAATTAGGATGCTGGCTAGTTAAGCAAACTAACAGAACTTCTAAGGCTTTAAGTGGGCTTTTGTTAGATGTAGATTCTATAAGACATGCTACACTTCAGAATAGAGCCGCAATAGACTTTTCGTTATTAGCTCAAGGGCACGGGTGTGAAGATTTTGATGGTATGTGCTGTATGAACTTGTCAGATCGTTCTGAGTCAATTCATAAAAGTATACAATTGTTGAAAGAGGGGGTACAAAAGTTACAAGTTGATGATGGATGGGATTGGTTAAATAAATTGTTTAGTAGCTGAGGGCTTTCAGGGTGGTTGTTATCAGTAGTGAAAACGGGACTGATCATTCTGATGATTGTTGTGGTTGTGTTACTAATGTTGCCATGCATGATTTCTCTGCTGCAAAGGGCCCTGCAGCAGACAATGAAGGCAACTTTTTTAGCACAAATGAAAAAGGGGGAATTGTGGGAAACTGCAGCGGGTCTGAGGAATCCTTGACAGAAAGTATGGGAACAGAGATCAGCCTTGAAGATATTAAGGTTTACCCTTGAGAAGGATGGGAGTAAAGGAGTATCCGGAGATATTAAGTCGTACCCATGAGAGAGAAGGGATGTACCCGTGAGAGATAAGAGAGTAGAAGAATGACATGGATGATTACAAAATTAGCCAATGAGATGTCAGTGCTGTAACTTGTAACCAAAAGTGAAAAGAAACATGAACTGGTAGAATTGTATAAAAATGCACTTGTAGCAATAAATGGCATCTACTACTTTCATCCTGGAAGAACTTGGTCCATGTCATTTGTCCGTCTCAACCGCGACATGGTACCTCAGTTGTAAAAGTGTATCGGCAACATCTCTTCACAAATGGAATCCCTTCCCCCAATATCTCTGAGCTCCTAATTACTTTATTTTAAGCCCTAGCCAAAAGCAGCTGAGTGTTCTATGACAACCAATTTGTAGATATTTTCAGTCACTGCACATATCCAGGAAAATTCTTTTTAAGTACCCATTCTACCTGATTTTCTTAGAAAAAAAAATAATTGTTACTGGGCAGTATTTACAAGTGTTATGAATCAAAATTGTTTTTAATTCTCAGAGCTTTTTTTACTAGGGAAGGCTAATATGGGTTTTTGTAGGTATTAACAATAAACACAGGCATCCTATGATACATCTTACTAAAAAACTAAGAAAGATGAAATAGAGGTGATGGGATCTGAATTTTAAAGAATGACTTCCAGATTAAAAATAACCTAAGCATTTGTTTAGGAGTTTAGAGCCCCATTCTCCTGGTAGAACATAGTATAAACATAGCAGAACAGATCAAAGGTTCATCCAGTTGAGATGTAATGCTAATGGATGCTCAGACAAGAGCATAAGTATTCAGACTACGTGGCTTTCTATTGTGAAATATATTCTGGAATGCAAGTAGTCAGGGACATGAGTTTTTGGCTTTGTTTATAAGATGGTTATCTGCAGCACCACATCAGTAAGGGTGAAGATTAAACCCTGTACAAAAGGATGCTTCTTAATTAGAATCATAGAACCATTTTGATCGGAAAAGACCTTTAATATCAAGTCCAACCATTAACCTAACACTGCCAAGTACACCTCTAAACCATGTCCCTAAGAACCTCATCTTCATGTCTTTTTAACAGCTCTAGGGATGGTGACTCTACCACTTCCCTGGACAGCCTGTTCCAATGCCTGACAACCCTTTCTGTGAAGAAATTTTTCCTAATATCCAATCTAAACCTCCCCAGTGCAACTCGATGCCATTTCCTCTTGTCCTATCACTTGCTACTTGAGAGAAGAAACCAACACTCTCCATGCTACAACCTCCTTTCAGGTAGTTGTAGAGAGTGATAAGGTCTCCCCTCAGCTTCCTTTTCTCAAGGCTAAACAACCCCAGTTCCCACAGTGTCAAGCTGTCTTGAGGAAGACAGACCAGTGCAGGCACAGTGTTGGATATCATTGGGTTTAATTGCCTGTGCTTAGAATGAGGACAAATTTGCCAGAGGCCAGAGAGGGGACCAGCCAGGACAGCCAAGTGGGAGTGCAAGAGTCACACCACCTACCTCCTGACAACTTGCCCCTTGACCAATATCCATGTAAGGTATGATTCTCTCAAATCACACTACTATTGGTGGAGCCAAAGGGCAGCTTGACTCTTACCCACATTCAAAAGGCATTTGCACAACTGGTTGTTGCTGCCAGATGACACAGACACTAAGTGTCCCTTGCAGTCCACCAGAGCCATGCCCTTGCTTATGAGCCTGTGTTTGGGTGAGTTGTTGTATGGGTGCATTGTTGCTCATTTTACTGCCTCAATACATTTTTGTTGTACAATGTCAGACAGGAAGGAGATCAAGTTCACAGTGATGTTAGCCACCAATGGGATAAGGGCAGAGGCACCTTCACCGGCAGCTTCCATCAGGTTATTTGGTACACTTTATCAATGAAAACAAATCCAGAAACTCAACACTTTTCAATTCAAGGATAAATCATGGAACTAAAAGCTATATGGACTTGATTTAAAACCAACTACTGAAGCTCACTGGGAACTCATAGGAAAAATAGTGATCAGGCAGAGTAGGTTTTTACCCTGGATCCTCTTGGGAGCCACTGGGCCTTCCTAGTATTTATTTTTTGGAGCCCTGAGGATTAATTCTGTCAAGGTTGGAATTGGTCCTGGTATTGTGACTGTCTGCAGCATTGCTTGGACAGGGCAAGTGGGTGTTGCTCTTCTTGCAGGCAGCCCTTGCACAGAGATGCCTAGGCTGGTGAGGAGCAGCTCCTTATGAGCTTTATTCCTTTGCCTGCCATTGCCAAGGCAAGCGAGTCTCCCTGCAGATGGGCAGCATGTTCACTGTTGATGAAATTGTTGTTCCACCTTTGTTTTTGTTTGCTTGCATTTATAGGAGCTCTGTAGCAAAGCAAAGACAACAGTAGAACAAATGAGAACACCTCCTGGTGGTTCATCTTGGGTAGGCTTTTCCCTCTTTCTTTGGAGAGGTCCTTTGCAGATCTGTGTCTGTCCCACTGAGTAGTGGTACCACCATACAGTCATAGCAGGGCGCACTGCATGTGAATTCAGAAACTACTTTTCTGGGGTATGTTGTTGTGTAATTAATTGATTGCCTGTAAATCTATCATGGAGCACCCCTTGATATTATATGTGAGGACTAATTTATTGTTCCAAATCTTATTTTACTACTAGGTAGGATCAAGGTCAGCTTATTCTTTTGGTTTTTTTAGGCTACTCCTGAGAGTTACTTTGGGCTTTTCAGTTTCAGGTCAAGTTTGGAGGTGGCTAATGATGCTGGTGCTGACATGACAGAAGCAGTCAGCAGGTGGGAGATGGAAACCTAGAATTCCAGGTGACAGAAATTTGGCTTTGATAACCACATCATGAACAAACATGGAGCAAAGCAATTTAAATCATTGGATGCTTGGATGATATGGGGGACATTAAAAGGATCACATTTACTCAAGTGAAAGAAGAAAATGAGCAATATAGGAGAAAGCTCACTGGATACAAGAAAAATATAAGTAATGAAAAGTAATCTTTCCAAGAAGTAAACCACCTCTTCCCTTGCTAGTGGCAAGCCAAAAAACAAAGGGGAAAAAAAAAAGCCAGGAAGCTAGGTCCATGGAGTACAACCAGTTGTAGCAATAACAGAGCTTCATGAGTGAGAGACAGTCCACTCCCTTCTTGCCTCCACTATATTTTATTCAAATATAGAACTAAAATATTTTTCAGCCTAATGACTCTGATTATAAATCACATTCATGCCTGTTTTTCTGCCTAGTTTTGTGTTGTCAGGCCCTTAGCATGAGCATGGAGTTCAGATTTGGTGACAGTACCACCATTTGGTCTCCATACTAGGAGAGATTTCCTAATAATCTCTCAGAGGTTTCTTTTATTAATAGGGCAGGAAAAATCACTGACTGCATCACACTGAGGTGTTTTTGACTAGTTAATCTTGGTGCTAATGAGTACTCTGAATATTAATAGACATCTCCCCCTCAGTAAAATTGTACCAACACTCATCTTGTCTGAAAATAATTCTTGATAGCTTTAAGGTCTATGGGGGACTACAGTGGGTCCTTGGATTCCCTCATGAAGAGCATGGGAACAGAAATTAGCCTTGAAGATATTAAGACCTACCCGTGAGAAAGATGGGAGTAAAGGAGTATCCGGAGATGTTAAGGATGTACCTGTGAGAGAGAAGGGAGTAGAAGAGTAACATTGATGATAGTGAAAACAGCCAATGAGATGTTACTGCTGTAACTTGTAACCAATAGTGAAGAGACACATGAATTGGTAGAACTGTATAAAAATGCACTTGTGGCAATAAATGGCATCTACTACTTTCATCCTGGAAGAACTTGGTCTATGTCGTTTGTCAGTCTCAACCATGACAAGGTCTCCCTCAAAGGCCCAATTAAATTGCCAAGAAATCCCAAGCCAGTTCTGAGTAAGTTAGGAATGGCCACAAGTCTGAGCCACAGGTAAGGCTGTGCATTGTGTGAAACAGCCAGTATTTATGGGCAAATTAAAGCTCTTAGCCCCTCTGGCATGTGTGCCTGCACATGCTGGGGGCATTGTTCTGCGGACATACTGGCTTAAATCTGGAATCAGTATGATACAGCGATGCACCTCTGCTAAATAACTCTGATTATGTTGTTTCTGGGCTTGGACATTACTCTGTGATCTTTTCACACTTCTTTGAAGCTTGGGATAGATATTCCAATAGAGTGGTTTCACTGGATTCATAATTAAAGTGGGATTTTAGACTCCCTCCCATGCTTATTTGGCTAAGGCCTTATACAGCCAACACTGTATCTTAGTTTTCTGCATTGTCTCTCTCCTGCCTTTGCCTGCCTCACATACCCTCTTCTCATCCCATTTGCCTTTCATTTCTCTATTTAAAAGAAAAAAAAATTTTTTTTTTTATTTTTCTAGTCCAACGCACCTGCTAAAGCAGATTCACCTAGAGTAGATCACACAGGAATGCGTCCAGGTGGGTTTTGAATGTCTCCGGGTTCCCAAAACCTGCCATTTTGTGCATCACTGCCAACATATAAACTTAATGGAAACTTGTCTTCCTGGAAATCAACCAACTTTTCTGGAGTTCTAACTTTCATATGAAATGATTTTTATTTTTATTTTTTTTATATTCACAGATGATCACTGAGGAGTGATATTTCACCTTCTGCTATTCAGTAATACTGTATTAACATGTTTTGCCATGCTCCAACTCACCTGTCCCACAAATACGTTATGAGCAGCTACAAGAGACTCAACACGAGTTGTCCCCATGAAAATCTGTGTTATCCAGCCACTGTAAAATTATTAAAAAGGAAAAAAAAAAACCAAAACACATTGATCCACCCAATTCATATTCTTTTTGAATTCATAATGTAAGTTCTGAGACAAATTTACAGTATTTCATGAGTTAATTATTCATGAGTTATTTCAATAGTACAATGCTGAAAGACTCCAGGCTCCTCCTGGGCACTAACTTGTTAAACTGAATTAATTGAAGCAGATATTTTGGCATGTCTGTATTACTTATGTACTAGTCCAAAGGTACTTTGATCATATTGTTAGCAATCAGGACACATAACCACAGGCGTAGTTATATGCGATGCTTTATTTCAGCGCTGGGAAACCAGGGGTTCGCACCCAAAGCTGGCTTCGACCACTGATTTGAACTCTACTACATTTATACAGTTTGGTTACATACATATTCATTAGAGTTACAACGTGTATACTGCATATTCATTAGGTTACACAATTATTTCACAATATCAGTTGCAACACCTTGGAACTACCCTAAGCATGCGCAGTGTCCTCTGGTGGTCGTTTTGGGGGTCTTCAGGATGAAGTAAGTAGTCTTCATCACTAGTGTACTTTTCACCTTTCATCACAGCACATGCGCACTCTTCACAAAATTATATAAATTCTTGGATGACAGTAAATGTACCTTCTCAGCACATCCTATCTTCTCGAGATAAGTACTAACTTTTAGTTCTCTAAAATATGAAACTCATATACAACCTGCATAGTTTTTAAGATAAGGTAAGAATCTTGGATACAGTTTGCGAAGCAAAATGCAGCTAACTATAACAATATGAAAGGAAAAATGTGAAATATTAATTAAGGCTAAAAATTACTCTCACAAATTTTAACACATGGTGTTAAAAGTGCTCTAAGAGCATTCAAGAAGACAATGTCCTCTGGGAATCTGCAATATGAAGATATTACTGTATGCAGTATATAATTACTGCTTCAATACTTAGTAGAAGGCAGCAATCCACTAAGATCAGCAGATGGTGTCTGAAAAACATAGCCAAATTCAGAAAAATGCAGTTACTTAGAAGAACTTAGCTGAAAGGAAAAATCACTAACAGAGAATTGGTTTTGTTTTAACCAAAACCAGGGCATTAATTTGCTTTGTTTTCTATTCCTCACAATGATGTGAGCATGTTTTACAAGTATATATAGTAAAGGGGTTTGAATATGAGCAATGTCCCATGTGTGTGCAGAATAACCTAATCCATATCCACAAGCTATATGCACATTTAGAGCTTGAGCCTGGAGTTCAGCAGAGGTCATATTATCTGCTTGCCTGTTGTTTTGTGATTCAAGTGTATCAACCTTATTGTGCTCTTCTATTAACCCTTCACAAGGGAAATCCTCCTCCACAGAAGATGTGGGGATAAAAGTTCTCTGATGCCCTAAAGGCATCCCCAAAAGGCATGTAATTGTTTTACTGCAGCTGCTACAGAAATTGCTGGACTGTGTGCTGTACCTTATCTGGTATTTCTCTAAGCTGTCCATGCCAAACTATTCCTAAAAATAGTACAGTAGCACTAGGACTCTGCATTTTAGTCAGATTATTTGTCCAGCTTTGGTCCTGCAAATGCACTTTCAGAAATCTGGAAGCTGCTTCAGTTTCTTATTTTGTCAGTATTGAAATTTGTGCCCCTGTGTCTATTAAAAATGTCACCAATTGCCCTCGAGGGCCAACTAGAATTAAAATGTATGGGCCATCATCATTTATCCACTGATAAGCTTCTACCTTCTGGACAGGCAGGCTCAGTTGCCATCTGGACCTTACTCATTTTTTTGGATTCGTGCCCTGTGGTCCTTCCCTCGGAGGGAGGAAAGGGTTAACACTCCTTCTTGGTGCAGGTACTGGAGCAGTTGGAATGTGTTCCTTCTTCTCACCACTATCTCACTTAAGGAATGCTTCAATGAGACTGGGAGGCTGTTTCTGAATTTCATCTTTAGGAATGCCTAGTGCCAATGCCTTTCTCCACAGCTTATTTCTCAATTCCCAAGACTCTGCTTGAAACTCTTTAAATGCCTTTTCTCTTAATTCAGTTTCTGTCTTAATAATAGGCCTAGCTTCATACTCAGGAGGATACGAGAGAGACAAGGAATCATCTTCCCCAATATCATCATCCTCTGTGTCACCCCATAAATTTCCATCCCATTCATCAGGGAATGCGATAAGTTTCCTAACCTCTAAAATATCAGGGGCATGAGGACCCCACATAAGTATCTGTGGATGGGTTGCTGTTAGATGGAGACTTGTTACTGAGCCAGCCAGGAATTTCAAGGCCAACTCAAAGGCTGTAAACAGGACCTGCTGTGGGAGAGAAGCAACTCCACAATAACAAGGCCTCAACGTGGTGCAAATCAACGGACCTATCAGCAGTGAGACTTCAGCGTGTGGACAGCTCGTGAACATAGATGATATCCAATTAGCGAATGCATGCTTGGAGCATGGATGCGTGATCAGAGAATAGTTGCATATAATAAGGAGGCTTGTTTCTCCTCTTGACACATTCAAGTACCTCGACATTCTTTTTAAATTGTGGGACCCAGAACTGCACACAGTACTCAAGGTGAGTCTGTACCAACACTGAATACAGCAGGATAATAATCTCTTTTGATTGACTGGTTATACTGTGTTTAATGTGCCCCAGGATGTGGTTTACCCTCTTGGCTGCCAGGGCACACTGCTGACTCCTACTGAGCCTGCTGTCAACCAGCACCCCCAGATCCCTTTCTGCAGGGCTGCTCTCCAGCCACTCCTCTCCTAGTCTATACTTGTGCCTGGTGTTGCTCTGTCCCAGGTGCAGAATCTGGCATTTGTTCTTGTTAAATATCATGCCACTGATGATTGCCCAATGCTCCAATCTATCTAGATTCCTCTGCAAGGCCTCTTGCCGCTTGAGAGAGTCAACAGCACCTTCCAGTGTGATTTCATCAGGAAACTTGCTAATGATGCATTCAACTCCTGCATCCAGATCAATACACTGAGTTAGTTATTGCAATACACTAAGTTAGGCTACACTTATTTAGACTAATTGTAGCAACACATTTTACAAGATGACTGACAGGCAGAAATCACTTTACAACCTGTGAGGTTATAAAGAAAGTATGTTTATTCATCACTGGGCACAAACGGGGATAATTCCTCCAAGGTGTGGCTCTTTCCAGGTTAAATGCTGGTTAACCTGGTTAAATGCTGTTAAGTATTACATATTCATGAAAATTCTAGGAATGCCTATGCATATTCATAACCTGTCCCTGAGAAGGTGGTTCTTATTACAATGAGTTCCGGGAAATCATTTCCATAGTCTCCACCTTTGGCCCCTCCTGGTTGCGCCTGCGCAGTGCCACCTCGTGGTTGTGGGCTGGGGTCTTTGGATGAAGGCTACTCAGCTTCCTCGCTGTGTCCTTTTTACCTCTGGCCTGGTGTGCTGAGTTGGCCAGGGCTCAAACAGATGAACTGGTTAGAACTGGCTTATCTTCTCTCCTGTGCCCAAGATTCTCGTTATCTTGTTCAGCTAAGGATGCAGCTGGGTTTTTTATCTTTGCAAGGCCTGTGAAGTCATCAGCGAGCTCCTGTTTCTCATATAAGAAGTTACACAAAGCTCTAAGCTAGGCAATTGCTATGTGGATTAAGAGCCAGCTCTTTAAGTGTTAGTTAGTTAGTTCCCTGTACTAGCAGGACTTGGGGCTATGTTTTTACAATGAATAGATTAAAGGCTCTCACCTGGTCACTGAAAGGAATATCTCTTTCCCACCTCTCCAGAAATAAAGATCAGATGCTATGCTATGTAGAATTGCTGTGCAAACCACTGCCTCACAGTGCTTAGCAGAAATCATAATAAAAATGAAAAAAACTGGATTATCAAAAATACCAAGGAATGAACAGAGTTTATTTTCTTAGAGGTTGTATTACTGGAAACAATAAGTGCAACATTTTCAGGCCACATAAATGTAATGGATTAGTTAGTGGATTCTGAAAAAAATACCAGGTAATTCATATACAAGGATTATGGCTGCAGGAGACCACAAGCTGCAGGTGGTAATTGTGGATGATAAAGACACGGACTCTGGCAAGGCACAGACCAAAGACCTTTATTTACACAAACTGCTATGCTTTGTAGCTCTTTCTGCTGTCCACGCACTATCAGTGCTATGCTGATAGGGCAAAGCCTTGTAATCATGTGTATTCTTCTATCACTGTATTGGTTAAAGTCCTTTGTCCATGCAGTGCTGCAACTCTGGAACCACATCCTGATTCTTACTGTTGGTTTCTCAAAATTTGCTCATTCCACTTCTCAAGGGCACAGGCCTGTCTCATCAAGGTCAAACCCTTCCTCATATCCTACAGGTAATGGCTGCATAATGACCTTTAGCCCTTCCTGTCTATCGTGTTTTGCTTACGTGTTGCCCTTGCTTTGACCTAATGGTGCTGCTCCCAGCATATATCAGGTTTTTGCATGAGCTGCGTGTTAGCCAAAATCTGAGCAGGAGTTGAGTGAAAAGTCATAAGGTCTCCAAGGGCTGCAGTTCCGTCAGGAAAATCTGTTCCAGTGTGGGTAGGAGTGTTCTGGTGCAAATGCAGCTAACAGAGGCAGTCAACAGTCACAGTAGTTTGCACAGAAGGAAGCAAAGAAAGTGGCATCAAAGGGGGCCTTAAATGAAATTGTGCCACTGTAATAGTCTCATTCATCATGATAACATACTACAGGGCAGTTTCCCTGGTAGATGTCAAAGCTTGTCTGGCTCTCTGACTACTAGCCCCTGCTTTTCTTCCATGAAGCATGAGGGCCCAGGTAGTGTTCTCCTCAGTCCCACTGGTGAGGGGAAAGACTGCGGAACTTGAGTTGGTGGCAAGATTGTTGTCCCAAAACCAGGGTTCTTTAACCGGTGTGCATACAAATGAGCCCAATTTAGCACATAGAGACGAGATACTGTGTTTACTACAGAGTTGCACAAGCCTGGATGCTGGAATAAAGTCACCATGGCAGCAAGAAAAGGCACTATATACAAAATCTTATCACTATGTTCGCACCCTAAAGAGCTGTCGAGGTTTGATTGCAAGGTAACAATAAAACTGTGGCAGATGTATTGTTAACCCACTCTCCCCCCACTTCCTCCTTCAGCCCCTCCCTCTCCCCCCTTCCCACTAAGGACAGGTGATTGGGAGGGAAAGAAGGACAGAGAGAAGAGAGTTGGAAAAAATTAAAAATGTTTTACTAATGCTACCAATAAAAATAGAGAAAATAATACAAAATATACAAAACCAATCTTGAAAGTCCCGGCAACTTCTCCGGCAGATGTAGGGCCGGCACACGAAGTCCTGGACTGGACTCTGCTGCCAACCAGAGCTGGGTTCAGTCTGTCACTAGGCCTCAGTTCGCAGGGACAACTAGCAGGGACGAGATCCTCGTCATCTCCCACTTTTATATGAAGTATCATGTGAATGGGATATTATAGTCAGTTGGCCAGTTTTTGGTCACCTGTTTCTCGTTGCCCCTCTCACGAGATGTGCATCCATCCTTATCAATGACCTCGCATTCCATTGATATATCTGGCTTTCCAGGAAAATGCAGCTAATATGAAGGCTTTAGCTGACAGACAAATTCACTAAAAGGGAAACTTGTTTTTAACAAAACCAGGACAAGAGCCAATTGGTTACACATTTGCATATTGCATTACATAATCTTTTTAGCATATAATGAGCAACATTCAGCAAAAGGACACTTTATCCAAGAGTCTTGAGATATTTGTTAAAGCAAGACAACTAATTGTGTGGGCTTCAAAAGGTCTAAAGATGCAGGGTCAGTAGTGCCTGCAGTTGGTGATTAGGTGTTCTGCAAGTCACTCTTTGTTATAGGAGCAGATCGACCTAAAACTGAAAGGATTTACATATCTTTAGCTTAGAAATTGCAGACAGGATTAATTATTTTAAGTGATGACAACAGGGTCTTGGGTTCTATGACCATGGGACCCTGTTTACAGCTCATCGTCTGCTTGGGACAGATGGAATACACCTTGCTAAGCAAGGCAAAGCTATTTTTTTCAATAGATTGTCTGACCTCATAAAGAGGGCTTTAAACTAGGAATGGCAGGGGGGAAGAGGGTGACCAGCAGTCCCGTGAGGCAGCGATGGACAGGATTGCTGAGCAGAGGGCATTGGGTGGGTGGAGTGACAGAAAGGGATCATAAAGTCAGCAAAATAAGGCTTGGATGGGGTCACCTCCAGCACCTGCATGTGGCCAAGGAGATGCCTAAAAGACACCATTGTGCACAAATCCCCCAAATCCTGTCTGGGAACTCAACATGCTGGGATGCTCTTTAGTGCCTGTATACTAATGCATGCAATATGGGGAATAAACGCGATGAGTTAGAGATCTGTGTGTAGCTGAGGAGCTATGATTTTTTGGGGATCAAGGAGATGGGATGGGATGGCTCCCATGACTGGAATGTTGCAATGGAGAGATAAAGTTTCTTGAGGAAGGACAGGCTGGGAAAATGAGGAGGGAGAGTTGCCTTTTATGTGAGAGAAACCAGAGAGCATGGAGTTCTGCTTGGAGATGGAAGAAGAGCCAAATGAGAGTTTATGGGTTAGGATGAAAGAGATTACAGGTAGAGGTGACATTACAGAGGGTGTCTATTATAGGCCACCTGACCATGAAGAACAAGTGAATGTGACCCTCTACATATAGATAGGAACAGCCTCATATTCCTGAGCCCTGGACCTCATGGGGGACTTCAGCCACCTTGATAACTGCCGGAGGGACAACACAGCAGGACATAAGTGATCCAGGAGGTTCCTGGAGTGCATTTATGTGGCAAGGTTTCAGTTACAGTAGAGTATGGGGGAGGGAAAGTTGCAGGGGTGGCTGCTATGAGAAAACACCAGAAGCTGCCCGGATGTCAGAGCCAGTTCCAGACTGCACCAAGATAGACATGCAAAGACAGACAACAAAGCTTGAGGAGATGCTTGACAGTGAGATTGTTCAGACTGCGCCATGAGGTGAAGGGCACAATCAACCACACTTGAAATGCTTCTACACTAATGCGCACAGCATGAGGAAAAAGCAGGATGAACTAGAAGCCTTGGCCCAGTCCCACGGATATGATTTAATTGGCATTAGTGAAACCTGGTGGGATGAATCCTATGACTGCTGTGCCATGGTGGATGGCTACAGACTATTCAGAAGGGATAGGCAGGGTAGGAGAGGCGGGGAGGGTGGCACTGTATGTAGCGGAGGGGCTGGAATGCATGGAGCTGGCAGTTGGCAATGGCAAAGTTGAAAGCCTCTGGGTAAGGATTACGGGTCAGATAAATAAAGCAGAAGTCGCCGTGGGTGTCTACTATAAGCCACACAACCAGGATGATGACACTGATGAGTTATTCTTTAAGGAAGTAAGTGAAGCCTCCAAGTCATCTGCCCTTGTCCTTATGGGGGACTTCAACTTGCCAGATGTCAACTGGGAATATCACACAGCTGGCACCAACAGGTCCAGAAGATTCCTGAAGCATGTGGACGATAACTTGTTGGTGCAGGTAATAAGGGAACCGACCAGGAAAGGTACCTTCCTAGATTTGATACCAACTGAGAGGGTCTCATGGGAGAAGTGGCGACTGGTGGCTTGCTTGGGCACAGCAATCATGAAGCAGCCAGGTTTAAAATCTTTGCTAATAGGAGGAAAACTTCCAGCAAGACCTTAACACTAGATATGAGGAGAGCAGACTTCAGGTTGCTCAGAGAACTACTTAGTAAGATTCCCTGGGAAGAAGCTTTTGAAGGTGCTGGGGTCCATCAGTGTTGGTCATTTTTTAAATACCACCTACTAAAAGCACAGGACCAGACCATTCCAAAATGCAAAAAATCTAGCAGGTGAGGCAGGTTGATTGAACAGGGATCATCTTCTTGTATTATGGCAAAAAAATCAATTATATGGTCAGTGGAAGTAAGATCAGGCAACATGGGAGGACTACAGAGATGCTGCTCACCATTGTAGGGAGGAAATTCATGCTGCCAAAGCTCAATTAGAATTGAAGCTGGCCAATACTGTCAAGAATGATAAAAAAGGCTTTTTAAAATATATTAATGGCAAAAGGCAAACTAGAAACAACAGTGGCCCATTACTTGATGAGCATGGTCACCTTATTAACAGGGACATAAACAAAGACGAGATGTTTAATGCTTTCTTCACTTCGGTCTTCAACACCGATGATGGACTTGGGGGCCCCCATAGCCCTGGGTTAGAAAACCATGATTGCGTGAACAATAAACTCTCAATGAATCCGGAACTTGTGGGGGATTTGCTACTCCAGCTAGATCCCTAGAAGTTGATGGGGCCTAATAAGATTCATCCAAAGGTACTTGGATGCTGGCTGATGTCATAGCAAGACCTCTCTCTCTGATTTTTTCAATGCTTCTGGGAATCTTGAGAAGTCCCGGATGACTGGAAGCTGGAAAACGTTCTCCCAATCTACAAGAAGGGCAACAGGGATGACCCTGGCAACTGCAGGCCTGTCAACCTCACTTCTGTTCCTGGCAAAATCATGGAGAAGATTGTTCTGGGAGTTATTGAAAAACATCTGAACGACAACGCAGTCATTGGTCCCAGCCAGCACGGGTTCGTGAGGGGAAAGTCCTGCATAACAAACTTAATTTCATTCTACGACAAGGTTACCCACCTAGCTGACCAATGGAATCCTGTCAATGTGATCTTTTTGGATATCAGTATAGCCTTTGATACTGTCTCTCACACTGTCCTCCTGGACAAGATGTCCAGCATAAAGTTGGATAAACACACAATACAGTGGGTGAGCAATTGGCTGATGGGCCGGGCTCAAAGGGTTCTAGTAAAAGGGGTTATGTTGGGCTGGTGACCAGTCACTAGCGGGGTTTTGCAGGGATCCATCTTAGGGCTGGCACTCTTCAATGTCTTTAGAAATGACTTAGGACTTGAGAGAATACTTAGTAAATTCGCCAATGACACAAAATTGGGAGGAGCTGTCGACATTCTCAAGAGCAGAGAGGCCCTGCAGAGGGATCTGGACATATTAGAGAATTGGGCAATCATCCTTGAGTGCATCAAGCACAGCATTGCCAGCCGGGTGAGGGAAATGACTGACTCTACTCTGCACTGGTGCGGCCTCACCTGGAATACTTTGTGCAGTTCTGAATGCCACAGTATAAAAAAGATATTCAACTACTGGAGAGTGTCCAGAAGAGGGCTACAAAGCTGGTAAAGGGTTTGGAGAAGAAGCCATAAGAGGAGTGGCTAAAGTCACTGGGTTTGTTCAGCCTGGAGGAGACCTCATTGCAGTCTACAACTTTCTCACAAGGGAAGGAGGAAGGATAGGTGCCGAACTCTTCTCTTTAGTGACCAATGACAGAACCTGAGGGAATGGCTGGAAGATGTGCCAGGAGAGGTTTAGGTTGGACATTAGGAAAAGGTTCTTCATCCCAAGGGTGGTGGAGCACTGGAACAGTCTCTCCAGGGAGGTAGTCACAGCCCCAAGCCTGACAGTATTCAAAAAGAGAGTAGACAACACCCTCAGACACGTTGTGTGAACTGTAGAGTTGTCATATGCAGGGACAGGAGTTGGACTTGATGATCCTTGTGAGTCCCTTCCAACTCAGGACATTCTATGATTCTATGCCGCTGGCCAAAGCTGGGCCAATCAGTGGCACTGTTGGCGCCTCTGTGATAACATATTTAAGAAACAGTAAAAATGTTGCACAACATCAGCTGGGAGAGAGGAGTGAGAACACATGAGAGAAACATCTCTGAGGACACCAAAGTCAATGAAGAAGGAGGGGGAGGAGATGCTCCATGCACTGGAGCAGAGACTCCCCTGCAGCCTATGGTGAGGACCATGATGATGCAAGTAGTCCCCTTGCAGCCCATAGAGGATCACAGTGGAGCAGATATCCACCCTGCAGCCCATGGAGAACACCACACCAGAGCAGGTGGATGTGCCTGAAGGAATCGATGACCCCATGGAGAGTCCATGCTGGGGTAGGTTCCTGCCAGGACCTGTGGCCCTACGGTCCTGCAGGGGACCCATACTGGAGCAGTCCTTTCATGAAGGATGGTACCCCATGGAAAGAACCCATGCTGGAGCAGTTCTTGAAGAACTGTAGCCCATGAGAAGGACCCACGCTGGAGGAGGGGAAGAGTGTGAGGAGAAAGGAGTGGTGGAGACAAAGCATTTTGAACTGGCCACAATCCCCCATACCCTATCCCTCTGTGCTGCTTGGAGGAGGGGAGGAGGTGAAGTCTGGAGTGAGGATGAGCCCGGGAAGAAGGGAGGGGTGGGGGGAAGGTGTTTTTTAGAGCTGTTCTTATTTCTCATTATCCTACTTTTATATGATTGGCAGTAAATTAAATCAATTTCCCCAAGTTGAGTCTCGTTTCATAGAATCCTAGAATAGTTTGGGTTGGAAGGGACCTTCAAAGGTGATCTAGTCCAACTCCCCTGCAATGAAGAGGTACATCTTCAACTAGATCAGGTTCCTCAGAGCCCAGTCCAACCTGACCTTCAACACTTCCAATGATGGGACATCCACAACTTCTCTAGGCAGCCTTTTCCAGCATCTCACCACCCTCACAGTAAAGAATTTCTTCCTAATATCTGATCTAAACCTACACTCTTTCAGTTTAAAATCATTGTCCCTTGTCCTGACACTGCAGGCCCTAATAAAAAGTCTCTCTTATAAGCCCCCTTTAAATATTGAAAGGCTGCAATAAGGTCTCCCTGGAGCCTTCTCCAGGCTAAGCAACCCTAATTCTCTCAGCATTTCTTCATAGGAGAGGTGTTCCAGCCCTCTGATCATTTTATAGCCCTCCTCTGGACATGGACAGGTCTATGTCTTTCCTGGACTGAGGACTCCAGAAATGGATGCAGTACTCCAGATGGGGTCTCCTGAGAGCAGAATAGAGGGGGAGAATCACCTCCCTCGACCTGCTGGCCACACTTCTTTTGATGCAACCCAGAATACAGTTGGCCTTCTGGGCTGTGAGTGCACATTGTCAGCTCATGTCCAGCTTTTTATCCACGAGTATTCCCAAGTCCTTCTCAGCAGGGCTGCTCTTAAACCCTTCATCCCCCAGCCTGTATTGATATTGGGGATTCCTCTGACCCAGCTTGTCCAGGTCCCTCTGAATGGCATCCTGTCCCTCAGGTGTGTCAACTGCATCACTCAGCTTTGGCCTTCACCTTCTTCCAAAAATGCACAGGGTCCCACTGTCTAACTGTAATCGAAGCTGGAGGTAAATCCCAGCTTTCTGATAAGTTCAGTTTACGCTCTGAAGCTCCACCCCCACCCTCAGGAATTTGCCCTGCAGCAGCACGGGAAGGGGGTGGGGGCAGGTAGGGGAGACCCGAATTTACAGGAATTAGGCTATTTGGCTTGGTCTGGCTCACCACAGGACGATCCTCCTCACCTGAATCTCTAGGCAAGGGGGGATAGGAAAAATCATGTCCACTTTTTCCTTCCGCGACTGACAGTGGCGGGGCAGAAGTTTGAACTGTGATTAATGGCGGTGGCGCAGATGACGGAACCACGATTGGTTCAGCTCTCTCAGCACCCGCAGGTTCATCCCATCAGGACCCATGGATTTATGGATGTCCAGATTGCTTAACTGCTCCCTAACCCAGTCCTCATCAACCGAGGCAAACTCCTCCATTGTCCTGACTTCCTCTGGGGCCTCAGGGGTACGGGGCTCCTCAGGACAGCCTCTGGCAGTGTATACAGAGACAAAGGCAGCTTTCAGTAACTCTGCCTTCTCTGTATCTTCTGTCACCAGGGCATCCACCCCATTCATCAGTGGGCCTACATTGTCTCTGGTGTTAGCTTTATCTGCCACATATTTGAAGAAGCTCTTTCTGTTGTCCTTGACCCCTCTCACAAGTTTTAATTCTAAATGAGGCCTTAGCTTTCCCAGTTGCCTCCCTACATCCTCTGACAACAGCCTTATATTCTTCCAAAGTGGCCAGCCCCTCCTTCCATGATCTATGAACTCTCCTCTTCCACATGAGTTTGCCCAGCAGTTCCCTGTTTAACCAAGCAGGTCTCCTGGCTCCCTTCCTTGACTTCCTACTTGTCAGGATGCTCTGATCTTGAGCTTGGTAGAAGCAGTCCCTGAATTCTAACCAACTGTCTTGGACCCCTTTACCTTCAAGTACCCTGTCCCGTGGAATTTCCCCTAGAAATTGCTTGGAAAGGTCAAAGGTGGCCCTACTGAAGTCCAGGGTTGCGATTCTGCTCGGTGTTCTGTTCCTGCCACATGAGATCATGAACTCCACCATCTCATGGTTGCTACAGCCAAGGCAGCCCTCAACCTTTACCTCTTCACCCAGACCCTCCTTGTTAGTGAGAATGAGATCCAGCAGTGCTCTTCTTCTAGTTGGCTCATCCACCATTGCATCAGGAAGTTATCATCAATGCACTGGAGGAACCTCCTGGACTGTGGATGGCTGGCTGATTAGTCCTTCTAGCAAACATCAGGGTAGTTAAAATCTCCCACTACAACCAGGGCCTGTGATTGCGAGGCTGCTCTCAGCTGCCTGTAGAAGGCCTCATCAACATCCTCATTCTGATCTGGTGGCCTGTAATAGACACCCACAACAGTATCACCCCTGCCAGCCTGCCCCTTAATTCTCACCCACAGACTCTCAACTCACTCCTCATCTGTCCCTGGACAGTATTCAAAACATTGTAGTTGCTCTCTCACATAAAGAGCAAATCCACCACCTCGCCTGGCTGGCCTGTCTTTCCTGAGAAGAACATAGCCATCCATGACCACATTCCAGTCATATGAGCTATCCCACCATGTCTCTGTTATTGCCACAAGATCATAATCTCCTGACTGAACACAGGTTTCTAACTCCTCCTGGTTATTCCCTGTGCTGCGTGTATTGCTGTACAGGCATTTCAGGGAGCGTGCTGAGCGCACTGATTTCACCCTAGGGGGGTGAGAGGCCTCCTGGTCTTCATCAATTCTAGAGTGCTGCCCCACTGGTGCAAGCCCAGCTACAATTGCATCCCCTTTCTAATCTAGTTTAAAGCTCTCCAAATGAGTCCTGCTAATTCCTGTCTCGGCATCCTTTTACCCCTGTGAGATAAACCTTTCCCATGTATCAATGTCTGGACTGGTGTCTTATAAAACCAGCCATTATCAAAGAATCCAAAGCCCTGCCTGTAGCACCAGTCTTTTAGTCAATCATTTAGGGACTGAATTCTTCTATTCCATCCCATATCAGCACCCAAAAATGGAAGGAGGTCCTTAAGAATAAAATTGTGAACAGGCATTAAAAAATATTTTCAAAATAAAATCGGCTGTGGAAAGAAAATCATATTCAACTTACTCTTGCCATGGCAAATGCTTTCCTTATGACCAGAAGAAGGTAGGAGTCAAGTCAATTCTATTTCCCTATTTTATGATAAGAACATATTAAATGCAGTCAAGTTCCACAACACTAAATGCAATAAGGTGGTGTCATTTTTTTCATAGAAAAACACCAGGCAATATAATGGCAATCACTCACCAGCTCCCATAAGCATACTGATACCCAGTCTCCAAGCAATAGCTACTTTGGAAAAACTATCCTTAGTTTTATATGGTATGGAATATCCTTTTGGTCAATTTGTGTCAGCTATCCTAGCTTTGTTTCCTTCTGTGTTTATCTTTTGCCCATTCCCAGGCTGCTCAACTGAATGGAGGACAGGTGGGGACAGGGTAAGAAACAGAGAAAGCCGTTACCACTTTGAAAGCACTGTTTAGCAATAGCCAAAACATTGGCATGTTATCACCACAGTTTTAGTCACAAATCTAAAACACAACACCATAAGAGCTTCTATGAAGAAAATTAACTCCATCCCAGCTAGACCCAGTACAGGCAAGAACTTTTAAAATCTGTCCTGACACAGGTAATTACTTTAGAAATAAAGATTCTAGTTCATCCCTTTTCTATGCTATTGAAAATCAAATTACTTCATCCTCCTTCCTAATTTCTTTGAGAAATGACAATGCCCTAAGATTAAGTATTTGTCTACTACAGCAATGTATAATATAAATATGACAGCGATGTTGTGGTAATCTAACAAGCATTCTCTTGAGAAAATCCTCAAAATGGGTAAGTTTTCAGAATTCTATTGATTTCATTAGGTGTGTCCTCACATCCTCCTGGTTTAACTAACAGGGGTTTTGTGTTTAAAGCAGGGAGGTATCTCATTGCATCATCTCAGTGTCATGACTTGTGGCAATTTGAAAGTTTTTCTGATTTTTAACTCCTCATAATAGGAATCTAAATTACAATTCTAAACTCAGCTGTTTTTTTTTTCTTTATTTTCCTGAATTATTCTTTTGATAAATATATTTCTTCCTTGCATGTCTTGGCATAAAACATAGCTTTGAATATGGACATACACAATATGTAAGGTGGCCTTATTTTTATGGTAACTTTTTAAATTTCAAATAGTCATAAAAAGGCAAAAACACCTTGAAAAATTGCTTGTGTTGGTATCAGTATTACCAGCTTCTGTGTGGAAATCAGTGCATGCATGTTACTGTAAAGAAACTTCTGCTTTTATGAATTTGTTCTGAATGAGTTTGTCGTAACACTGAACCAGTGTCACTACATTTTTTGCAGTGTGGTTGGTTGATTTTGGCTGGCCACCAGACGCCCAGCAAGCCACTCTCTCACTTCCCCTCTTCGACAGGACAGGGGAGAATATATGACAAAAAGCTCATGGGTCGAGATGAGGACAGGGAGATCACTTACCAATTACCACCATGGGCAAAACACATTCAAATTGGGGAGATTAATTTAATTTATTGCCAATTAATAAAAGAATAGGAGAGTGAGAAATAAAAAGAAAAACTAAAATAATCTTCCACTCGCCCCTTTTCCCAGGCTCAACTTAATTCCCAACTCTTCTACCTCTTCAACCCACAAGCAGCGCAGGGGGGATGGGGATTGGGGCTTGCAGTCAGTCCATAACACTTCGTGTCTGCCACCCCCTACTCACGCTCTTCTCCTCCTCCAGCATGGAGTCCCTCCCATAGTTCTTTACAAAATTGTCCAACATGGGTCCTTCACACAGACTGCAGTTCTTCAAGAACTCCTCCAGTATGGGTCCTTTCACAGTCATTCAGGAAAACCTGCTCCAGCATGGGTCCCCCATGGGCCACAGTTCCTGCCAAGAAACTGCTCCAGTGCAGGCTCTTCATGGAGTGACAGCTTCCTTCAGGGCACATCCACCAGCTCTGTCATGGAGTCCTCCACAGGCTGCAGGGTGGACATGTGCTCCACCATGGACTTCCATGGGCTGCAGGGGGACAACCTGCTTCACCATGGTCTTCACCACAGACTGCAGGGGAATCTCTGCTCTAGCACCTGGAGCACCTCCTCCCATTCTTTCTTCACTGACCTTGTGTCACCGTTTAATGCAGTGCAGGAGAAGAATGGACTCAAACAACTCCGTGAGAGTTATAAACTGAAGCCATTTAATGCAAAGTTTGATCAGGTTATATGATCTTAAACTGCTGATTTTGTAGTTACATTATTCATACTTGGATAATTATAGTTAGATTACGCGCTGCTTACATTTCTCTAGCTAATACATGATTGGTTGCTATCTTAGACACTCATCACCTCCCATGTCTCGCCACAAACTACTTTAATTCCTCATTCTCCTCTTGCTTCATCAACTTTCTTCCCCCTTCTGTGTGGTCAAGGACCTTTCAATGACCCTTCACTTGTGGCCTAGATCAGCTCGATGCAATCTTGCTCACTGCACTGATATCCATTAGTTTCCAGAAACGATCCCACAGTTCCCCCTTTTGTTTTTCAAACCATCCAGGTACCTACAAAAGTCTTCTCAACAGAGCATCTGATTAGATTCATTATACAAGGTGCAATCATTAAGATCACAATTATTACAATTAAAATAGTTAATCCATGCAAAAGCAAATCTTTTAGCCATCCAGTGATTCCTAACCATTTAAGCCATTCATCTAACCCACTATTTAATATGGTGAATTTCTTTGTAATTTCTTGTAAATCTCATATTTGCTTATGTATAGATGCAGACTTACTTGATAAATTTGTACAACACATTCCTTCGAATTCTTCGCATCCATGTCGTTGCACAAGCAGTAAAAAAATCTATTGTGGCTCTAGCTTGCAAAGTTGCATGCCTAATGCTATCTGTATCAACTAACATCTCTGATAGGATTTTAGAAGTAAGATTTGTTTGCTTAGCTACCCAGCACCCGAGTTTCTTAATGTCACCTAATGCTTTACCTACCGCTACATTTGGTGCAAAAAGCGAGGTTAGTACCATTAATGAATTATCCCAAAATTTAATCTCATCTTTGCAGTTTTCACTGAAATATGATGTCTCTTTTAAATCTCTTAGTTCTGTTAAGCAAAGCATTATTTAGCAGATCTCGATATTGCGGAGCAAACATAGAGATTTTACCTAAATAACAAGGCCCTCCCCAGGCATTAGAAGTTTCTTCTCAAATTTAAGTGGAACCTGTTGTGTTCCAGTTTGAACCCATTACCCCTTGTCCTACTGTTGGTTGTCACCGAGAAGAGCCTGGCTCCATCCTCGTGACACTCGCCCGTTACATATTTGTAAACATTAATGAGGTCACCCCTCAGTCTCCTCTTCTCCAAGATAAAGACACCCAGCTCCCTCAGCCTTTCCTCGTAAGGGAGATGCTCCACTCCCTTAATCATCTTTGTTGCCCTGCACTGGACTCTCTCCAGCAGTTCCCTGTCCTTCTTTAACCGAGGGGCCCAGAACTGGACACAATATTCCAGGTGTGGTCTCACCAGGGCAGAGTAGAGGGGAAGGAGAACCTCTCTCGACCTACTAACCACCCCCCTTCTAATACACCCCAGGATGCCATTGGTCTTCCTGGCCACAAGGGCACAGTGCTGGCTCATGGTCATCCTGCTGTCCACCAGGACCCCCAGGTCCCTTTCCCCTACGCTGCTCTCTAATAGGTCATTCCCCAACTTATACCGGAACCTGTTCTCTTCGCCTCTCCTTGTTAATACGCCCCTCTCACTTATGAGATGTGTGTTTTTATCAATATTTTGCATACCATTGCTATGTTATCAGCTGCTGTCTGCTAAAACAAGCAGACACAATCAGAAAAATGCAGTTACTTAGAAGAACTTAGCTGAAAGAGAAATTCACTAAAAGACAAACTGGTCTTGTTTTTAACAAAACCAGGACACCTTGGTGGCTGCAGATTTGTTTCTCTCACATATTCTCACTCCTCTCTCCCAGCTGCTGCAGAGTGGTTTTTACCCTTTCTTAAATATGTTTTCACAGAGGTAGTACCAACTGATTGGCTCAGCTTTGGCCAGCGGCGGGTCTGTCTTGGAGCCAGCTAAAACTGGCTCTGTCTGACATGGAGGCAGCTTCTGGTGTCTTCTCAGAGAAGCCACCCCTGCAGCCCCCCCACACCCCCTACCAAAAGTTTGCCACATAAACTCAATACACAGAGCAAAGAAGATCTGCGATACTGTGTACGTTCCTTCATTCAGATTTCCTCTTTGTTGCAACTTTCCTCATCACACTAATTTTATTATAACTCTACCAGGTTTCTATAAAGATTAGAACTTGCTCTGTCTTCAACAGAATCAATACTTTGAACAACTGCTTTGAAAAAACTTGTATAGTGAAATGAAGCCATCAATCATTTCATTTATCTAGGAAGATATACCTGATGCACAAAAGTGTATGTGTGTTTATGTGTATGTATTTGTAAGCCCTATATGAGGAAGAAATGTAAATCTGATTTTTGTTTTCCCTCCTTCCCCAGTGTAAATGATTCTAAACAAATCTTCTCTGGAGGAAACTACAGCCTGAGCTCCTGGAAAGGACGTTGCCAAATACTAGACTGATATGCTTTTCATTGCAGTTGAATTAAGCCATAATTTGGGGTTGGGATAGGTCATAACTGCATTTCTGGTCATAAAAAAATTTCCTTTTCCACAAAAAGTATGAAAAAAAAAAAAGAACCTCTATTTTCCCTTTCATATAAGCCAAATTCCTCTGACTTGCATGGAATTACTCCTAAATTAAACTGGGATAAATATAAGAGAACTGAGACCTCTTGCTACAAATCTCTTCTCCCTCTACAGATCAGAAGAGAATGGGAAAACTGTCAGATCGGTTTCTCAGCCTGATTCTCCTGGTTTCATTTCTGCACTGAAACTGATGAATCTGAAGCATAAAACTCCTGAAGGCAAGAAGAAAATCAGGCTCATAGAACATTTCCAACACTATTGCCAGCAGTCCTGTTTGACTGGGACAGCCCTGAATTTCATAAATGTAGCCTGTGACTACTCTCCCAGTCTTAGAAACCACTGCCACTGCTTTTCTTGACTGTTCAGCATTAATGTTGACACACAGCTAACACAATACAGATTGTCTTCAAAAACAAAGGAAAGGAGGGCAGCAGAGGCTGATTAAGAGTTTATGCGGTGTATACAAAGTATGGTACATCAGTTTATCATGTTTGTCAGAATATGAAATATTGCAAGGTTGGTCTGACCTTTGTAGACAGTGAACCAGCAACACACAGAGATTCAAAGAAATGTTTGGTTTAATCAAATGATTGCTAGCACTCTGTGCTTGTATAGATTTAAAGATCTATATGAGCATTTTGAAAACAATGGATTAAATAATGAACTGAAGCCTATGTGGTGGTATCCTTAGTTCAAAGGTCTTGCAGATAAGGGAAATCCTCACTTCCTTTGAAGTTATTGACATGGTGGTCTACAATATGTTGTAACTAATGCAGACAACAAGTTGAAGAAGCATAGGTGATCTGACTCAATCTGTCACCATCAGAAGCTACCTACTGGATGTCACTATGTATCCAAAAGCTTTGTGGAGTTTTGTATTATAGCATTCACAGAGTGTTAGCTAGTCACTAAAAATCACACATAATAATTCCAGGAAATATTTTACACAATTCAGTGTTCAATAATTCCAGGAAATGTACAATGTAGCCATTATAATGCTCAGAGTATATGCCAGATGTCAGACAAGTTTTTTCTGGCCCAAATCTAGAAAAGCATTTAAATATGTAAATGAGGCAAGATTGGCAGGGAACAGGAATGCTTTTTATTTTAATCAGATGAGAGGCAGTTCAAAAAAACAAGCAAACTTTTTGAGACAAACACTTTTCCCAATTCTAATATACTACAACAGCACTAGCAACCTATATACATTTGTAAACATATGATTAGCAGACTATGTCACAGACTAATCACACTGCAATTTATGGAGGCATTTAAGTGTTTTCCAAAACAGGTTCAGTGTGAACAAAAGACATGAGTGGAGAGAGGCAAGTTAGCTAAAGAGACAAGATAACAATTGATTCCTCCTGCTAACTGAAAACCT